>NC_056741.1:1364609738-1364879738 GCF_019279795.1 Protopterus annectens
TACCTATAAGATTGTAAGTTCTAAATTCTGAACTGTGAGTTACTTAAAAGTGCACTGTGCAAAAGTGTGATTACCATTTTAAATCTATTTTGGGAAATGAACTTTAATTTAGCATTTTACTGTAAATAAGTTACAATTACTATGAATAAGGTGTCTAATCTGTTATACTTCTACAACATACATTTTTCAGCTAGCTATGCCTTTTCAACTCTGCTGGTAGGATAGTACTGGGAACTGGGTCAGAGATGATATATGTTAGCTGGTAAAGGGGTTAGAGCTAATACTAAAGTGTGTATTCAGTAAATATAAAAGGGAAAATAAGTTTAATCAGTCTAAGGGACAGCCTTTCTAACATGACTTTAAAGTGCTCAGAGTAGATGAGGTAATACTGGGAATGGCTTCTAAAGTCAAAATTTTACAAGGGGTGGGCAACTAAAGAAACACTCGGTTTAAGAACACAACCAAGACAAGGTAGGTAGGGAAGGAAAATCAAATATAGTCACAGAGCAGTATTACTTTAAGTTTCTCAGAAAGTAAACCTTGTTCTGCTGTCCTTACCTTCCCACAGTTCAAATACAGTTAACTCATTTTTCAGTCAAAGAATGCAGCATGTTTCTTCCTAATCCTAACCAAGAACTTTTAAGTATCCAAGAAAAACTAATTTAAAGTATAAGAGGACTGCAATATAGAGCGAAAGACATGAAATGGTAACCATTTGAAATATTGGCACTCTCAATGCAGAATCGCGGAATGTAGAGACAACCAGAACAACAATCTGGACTTACATATACTACATCTGAGACTGCCATTTTGGAATAGTCCATTTTCCTCCAAGGTATGATGAGCTCAGAATTGGTATACATCATCATCAAAAGTATAAAGTAAGAGAGTGCTGTTCTGTATTTTCTCTGCCCATGTATTTTCAGTCTTTTTTTTTTTTTTTTTTACACCTCAGTGTTTCAGGACTCTGAAAAGCAAATCCCACAATTTCAAACAGGCAGCTCAAGAAAACAGTAACTATACAAGTTACAATCGAGAAATCAAAAAACAGTCACCTTTCTCCATTCTGAATCTTTGATCACAAAATGCTAGACATTCAAAGTCCTATCTTTATGGGGGGGTGGTGGACTGGATGGCAAGTTGAAAACAGCAGAGTTCTTGAGCTCTGCAGTCTTCATTTTTTCCTGACAGGATTTTTTATTTTATTTCACCAACAAAGACCTGAAACTACTAAAATCAGATTCTGGAAGTCGTAAGCTACAAGTTGGTGTAACTTTTAAGCTAAAATTTTCCTATTTTCCTATCAACCTTTCAAATAGAATGGACATTGAAACCACATTCACACAGGAAGATAAGCAGCTCCAAATTTTCTCAGCAAGAAACTCCAATGAAGAAAGAAATACAGGTAATCCTTACTACAGTTCAAGACTTGGTGGGTAAAATGGACAAATTAAATGTAAAAGTGGACAATATAAAAGAAGATACCATCAAACAAAAATGAAGTCCTTAAACAACAAACTGCCCAGATTGCTGCTTTGGAAGATTCTGTAACAGATATAGACTATAGGCCAACAGAAAATACCAGACACATCGAAAAGATAGATGACACTGAGAACAGAACGAGGAGAAACATAAGAATCTATGGCGTCCCGGAGCAGATGGGGGGGGGCAATATTATTAATTGCCTGACTTCTTGGTTTCCTAAAATCCTAAACCTACCAGAAGAACTATCCTTCGGGATAGAAACGACACGCAGGTCTTTAACTACAACTTCTGTATCCAGTAAAAACAGCTGTCCAAGATCTATTATTGTAAGATTTATCTCCACTCAAGACAAAGACCTTGTTTTAAGAACTGCCTTGTCCCTTGCTTCATTAAAAATTGGTGACCAAACAAAAACTTTTGACTCTCTCGAAGAAGCACCCATATTTATCCAAAAAAGAACCTTTTAAGTCAACCTTAACCCATGGATTCTTCAATTAACTTAAAAAGCAAGCTTCAAAAAATAAGTAGCCTATTATAGGTTCATAGGTTCATACTAGGCTATCTGCCCTAGGGCATTTATAAGCCTACTGAAGCAAACACCAACCCTCGCACGTACGGCTGCTCGGCCAACCAATCTTGTAGAAAACACCAAAAGCCAGCAAGATAGTATCACCGTTTATTCAGAGGCAAAAAAAGGACAAAACATGTCCAAATTCAAAAACTCATACTAGTTTCGGCACCAGCCTTCCTCAGTGAGTAAAAATCATCCAAAAATCCATAGTCAACGTCAGTTTAAATATTGGAATAAACCAATAACAGTACAAACATTTGCATATTGCTTCCAAGTCAGATTTAAAGCAACATTACACTATGCATAGAGTAACATGAGACAAATAATGGCATGTTATTTCTATACCTAAGTATAATATAATCTTAAGTTGCAAAGGGAAAAATATGAATAAAGTTACATGTAGATGTAATAAAATACTGAGGTGGATTATAAATGGTCATTAAGACCTGGAGGAAAAAGGGCTCCTAAGTGTGTGATCCAGTATCTTTCCTTATGGCTCAGAATACCTTGCCATCCTGTCTGGTTTTGCCTATTCCCTGTAATTTTGTCTATAATTGTAAACATAAACTGGGCACTTGGATGTTTAACTGTATGTAAGTATAGTGCATTGGATTCCTTGTGGTTCCGTATGTCGCTACGATGTTCCCCAATTCTGATACGTAGTGTACGTGAAGTCTTGCCAACATAGAATGATTTACATTGGCATGTAGCCAAATATATAACCCAGCTAGTGGAACAATTGCCAAAAACCTTGATATCATACACTTTGCTGGTGTTGGAGCTCAGAATTGTTTGAGCTGATTAACATGGGCACAAGATACGCAATGTCCACACCTGAATGTTCCCAATAATTCATCCCCCAATATGGTGAGTTGTTTGTATTTGGCTGCCCCACTTTCTCTGTGTTTGTAATGAGAAAATAGGTTGCCTAATGTTTTTCCACGTCTGAATGAAAATGAGCATTGGTTGTCTAAAATCCCCCTCAAAAAGTCATTTGCTAATAAGATGTTCCAATTTTGGTTCACCGCTTGCCTGACAGTCTGATGATTTTTGCCAAGTGTGGTAATTAATCTCACTTGAGAACTATTGATGTTTTGACTTTTATCCCTGTATTCCAACAATGTCTTCCTATCTTGTTTGTCTGAATAGGTCCTTGCTAATTCAATGTCAGAAATACAATAACCCCGGTCCAAAAATCTAGTAAGTAAATCATTTTTGGCCGTAGAATAGTCCTGTGAACCTGAATTGATTCTCCGAATTCTCAGATATTGAGATTTAGGGATGTTCCGGATGGTGTGGCGTGGATGCATACTATGTGCATGTAACAGGGTATTAAACTGGGGATATTTGCGAAAAATTTTTGTATTGAGTGTATTGTCAATGTTACGATATACTGTAACATCCAAAAAGGTTATGACATCTCTATGGAATGTGATAGAAAATTCAATACCCCAAATGATGTTATTCAGATGTTCCAAAAATTCCTGTAAATAGTTCGCATCCGCACGCCACACCATCCAACAATCATCTAAATATCTTCTCCATATGTCTATTTCCACAAGATATAAATTGTGTAAAGGGTTATAGATCAGGCATTCCTCAAGGTAGGCCATGAAAAGATCCGCATAAATGGGGGCAAAAGAAGCCCCCATGGCCGTACCTTGTAGTTGCCAATAGCAATCACCCTGGAAATAGAACACATTTTTGTTTAAAACATGTTCGGTAAGACAAATAAGCAAAGTATTGAAACCCGGAGAATATAGTTCTGACTTGACAAGCCAATATTCAACAGCCTAGAGCCCAGCCCAATGTGGAATACTGGTGTAGAGGGATTTAACATCCAGTGTGCACATTATCCAATGGGGTTCTAGTTGGCAATCTTCAATGATTTGCAAAAATTGCGTGGTGTCCTGAATTCTTGCTCTAACCAAGGACAATAATGGTTTTATAAGCCTAGCCAGAGTGTGTTTGGCTTTCTCCACCCATTTTAAATTAATTTTGCTATGCCCTTTTTCGAGGTTAATATACTGTGCCTCTGTCTAACAGTGACACAGAAGTGATACCCGGGGTAAACCTACGATCTCACATCCACTCATCAAGATTCCTCTTGAAGAGAGTCAATGAGTGACTCTGCCTAACCTGGACTGGGATTTTATTCCAGAGTGAAGGGAGCCTCTGGGTTATGAATCTGTCCCTCCAGCATGTCCTATTTATTTCAGTGCTGAGGTTCAAGTCTCTCGAGCGCGTAGCTCGATGGGATTTGGATTTTCTGAGGTGCAGCATGTCCATTAATTCTGGGTTGGACATGGCTTTATACGTCAGGCACAGATCGCCACTGAGCAGGCGGCATGCCACTGAGTAGAGCTGGAGTTTCTTTAACCGGGCAGCATATGGCATCTGTTTGAGCCCTTTGATCCTCTTGGTGAGGTACTTTTGGGGTCTTTCCAGTTACTGCAGGTGTCTGGTAAGGTACATCCCAAAAGGGGCATTGCACTCAATTATGGGCCTGATGAGGGATGAGTAAAGAGGCACGATGACCTCCCCTGATCTAGATGTGAATCCCTTCATGATTAGGTGGGCTATATAAAATGTTTTTCTAACCACTTTGGCCACGTGGTTGTCAAATGAGAGATTGCTATCAACTTGGGTCCCCAGGTCCCTAATTACTTCTTCTGTACTTAATGGATTACCACCTATGTGGTAATTTGTGGGCACTTCGTTTTTGTCAAAGGGGATGACTATACACTTTTTGGCATTTAGCTTGAGGCCATGGCTCTGGCACCAGTTGTCTGTTTCTATGAGGCCCTTTTGGAGGATGCTTGTGTCGGCTGGAGAGTATATTATGGCGCCCAGTTTGCAGTCATCTGCGAACTTGGTCAGCCACAGTCCTTCCGTGTTGGCCTGTACCTCCGAGAAATATATACCGAACAAGAGAGATCCCAGGACTGAGCCTTGTGGGACGCCACTTGTAACTGGTTTGGAGTCTGACATGGCTCCAGCAATTCTAACCATGTGGGTTCTGTCCTTGAGCCAGTTTGCAACCCATCTAGTGACATAGGGGTTTATATTTAAGCTGGTGAGCTTATCTATAATGCCCGAGTGGGGTATTGTATCGAAGGCTTTTGCGAGGTCCAGGTAGGCTGTGTGGACCACCTTCCCCTCATCAATGGCCTTGGTGACTGTTTCAAAGAAATCGACCAGGTTTAAGAGGCAGGATCTGCCCTTAACAAAGCCGAACTGGGTAGGATACAGTGTCTGTAGGTCCCCAATACCTTTATTTATGAGGTCCATGATGATCCTTTCCATAGCTTTGCAGACCAAGCTAGTCAGGCTTATGCGGCGATAGTTTCCAGGGTCCGTTGAGGCACCACCTTTGTGGAGAGGGACCACTGTTGCTGTACGCCACTCTTTGGGTACATATCCTGTAGTAAGGCTGAGATTGAACAGTAGTTTTATGTTTGGGTTTAGCTCTTCTTGGAGTTCATGTAGGACGCAGCCCGGGACACCGTCTGGTCTAAAGTAAAAAAAGAAACCCAGAGACAAATGATTATACATAACTACACAATTTCATGCAAGTTTTTGCTTTCTCCCTTCTAAATAATGTGGAATCATACACAGAAGGTAATGTAACTTTTTTTCTCTCATATTATCTTTCCCAAAACCATTTTATCTTTATAAATAATATATATTACTCAAAATTCAAGTAAATCAAAATCTTATCCAACTGCAAACTGCTATGTTATACTTTTAACTCTATATACATGGCCCAGCACTAGTGAAATGGTATAAAATCATTTACTAATTGCATATATATATATATATATATATATATATTTATAAAATTATTTTATATCCTATACGTACTTCATGTATGTGCCTTCTCGTTCTGTTTTAGTCCTAGTGTCATAGGTTCATAGATTAGTACTAAGCTAACTGCCCTTGTTTGCCATTTTAAGCCTAGCCAATTACCCTTGTGAGACTCAAACCCTGCACCTTGTGTTTGTAAGGGAAACACCTTAACCATTAGGCCACCCTCCAACTCCTCATAATATTTAATCACTGCAGGAGAGAGAAATGTTTACTGTGTTACTGTTACGTAATTAAAAAGAAAGTGGTGACATTTTATTATTATTATATATGCATTTACTATTTAACTGAACTTCTGCAATGTACTCCATTTAGCTATGTCTTACAGCTGTGTATGGTTGGTAATTTGGAGCCTTTATTTTAAATATTAACCATTTTACAAGTTCTGCTTAAAAGCTTCATTAGAAAATTCCAGCCTACTTACTTTTTTGATGGAATTTTGACAACTTTTATGACGAGCTCAAGCTTCTAAAGGCTTCAGTTAGTTCACACAGACTCATGAGAAACAATCTGCTGTCTTCCAGGAGGTATGCGTGACCTCTGAACCTGTTTCTCTTCACTGAACTCCATCAGCCAGTCAGATTTAAGAATGATTGTTTGAACTGAGTTTTCATTCATTTAGCAATTATTTTTTATCTAAAAAGTCTTATAAGCATATGTTTTACTGCAAATACTGATTTATTTAATCTGAATTACACTTATATTTAGATAAGAATTACAAACATGCTTCTGACAGCAGTTTTAAATGCATTTTTTTTCCTGTGTGCTTTAATGACATTACAGTCTTGTACTTACTCACAGCAACAAATAATTATTAGGATTAATCAATTTATCTTAGTCTGTCTAGATAAAAAGAAATTTAAGAAATTGTATACAGCTTTATGTTCTTAATTGATGTATACATAGTATATTAAATTGATTTTTTCCTTTTGTATGTTTTAATGTACTTGCAGTTTCCCTTCTGCTTGCTATTAACCTGCAGTAGTTAGGAACTTCCACTAGACGTCATGAAAGGGTTAGTTTGTGGCTTCTATGAGAGCTATAGTAAGCCTACATGTACTTTATACAAGCAGGTTATTAAAATATACAATTGTATTTTCAAATTTAGAGTTATTAAATTGTTTATAACAGTTTTAAAAACGTGTTTGGCATAAAGAATCAAGGAAAGCATTTGTCAATGTTACTTATAACAGCAGTCTCCATCAAATGATAATATTTAATATTATATCTGGGTTGAACAAACCCATGAAAAGGAGTAGTGTCAACAAATACTTAATGCTACATAAAGCAGATTTTGCATTCATTCAGGAATCCCACTTAGTAACAGAAGATCTCAACAAATTAACCTTTCAGGATTATAAGATTTTGGTAAGCTCAAACTACAACCACAAAAGAAGAGTTGCCCTAATTTCACACAGAAAATCAATGACAATTCCAAAAATAGCTGACTCGTACTCAAGCAATGATGGTATGCTTGCTTTAGTCATAATAAAACTAGATAAAAAGATGTACACTTTTGCAAACACCTACTGGATACGGAGTATTGGGACTAAAACTGTGAAAAAAACATTTAGACACCATAACATTAAAGTCTAAAGGTGAGTTACTATTAGCAGGTGATTTTAATTATATTTCGTCCTCCACTGATACCACAAGTTCTAAACCCTTCAAGATGTCACATGTTGCCAATCACATGAACAACTACATAAAAGACAGAAACCTAATTGGCATTGAAAATATAAAAATATTATCCTCCCTGAAGTATTCCCACTACTCTTACAGATTTGTCACACAGAACAACATAGATAAAGTCTTTGTAACCAGTTTTTTACTGGCCAAAACTAATAATGTAGTGCTGACATCATGCCCTATGTCTGACTACAATGCTATCACCTTCAATGTAACACTTAATACTGACCCCTTAAACATCTGCCAAAGACTACCTGCTTATCTAGTAACAGTACAAGGATTTAAAGAATGGTTTCTAGATGAAATAAAGCTTTACCTAGACACCAATTATAATAATGGAGAGGTTTCATATATTATCATATGGGACACTTTAAAGGTAGTTTTACATGGTAAAGTCAAAAGTTGGTATATAAATAAAAGGAAATAGTGGGGAAAAAACTGGTAGACATACAAAAAAGAAACTGATGAGCCAAAACTAAAACTTACATCAAATGACAAATCTGCATTAGCTGACATATGTAAACTGAACAAGGAATATCAGGATATCATGCAGCATAAAATAGCAATAAATCTGGAAAAAAATCAGATTACAATCCTACTCAATTAATCCCAAGAGTATGCATAGGATTGTGATTAGATCTAAATATTTAAATGAAAAAAAGTCATAAAAGAAATTATATACACTAGAAATAATCAGACGATCAAAGCTGCAGACCTAAAAAATATCTTGTGTTTTAAAAACCATTGCAAGAATATTAATAACTCATCTGCAAGTGATAACAAAAGTATAGACAACTTTCTTGCTAATAATATTCAAAAGAAGGTATCCAAACACAGTATTAATAACAACACAGGCTACCATGTCTACCCCTGCTTTGCTGACTATGACACCTTTTGGATAACACAGACAAACCTTTTTTTTTTTTTTTTTTTTTTTTTTTTTAAGAATTAAAGGAACAAATAAAAAAATCTTACGACAAAAAAGGCACCAGGGCTGGATGGTCTAATTCCGGAATTTTTAAACTCTTACCAGATAACATCTTGAAAATCTTGCTCAATGCAAAAAAAATCACTCACATCTAATTACCAACAACTTATAAACTCAATTACTAGTCTAACAGACAGTTTGAACAGACTGCTCTTCACATGTGAAGAGCAGTTTGAACAGACTGCTCTTCACATGTGAAGACAGACCAACTTTAATCAAAATGATACTGTTACCTACAATCTTATTCACTGGCCAAGCTCTAATAATTCCGTAACCTGTCAAAATTAAACAGAAAATTAATAACTTATCACTCAACTTCTTTTGGTATCCCAAAAAATCAAGAATTGCTCTTCTCTGGCACACCACAAGCTGGGATGAAAGAAGTATAGGGTTTCCAAATATTGATTTTTATTTAACCTCCGCATTTATTAACAGTGTTGGTTTGGAAGAATACTTCTTATACATCATACTGGAAATCAATACACAAAATTTTACTTCTTAATAGTAATAGGACATTTCTTGAACCATATACTCAAATACATACAAACATCTTTATATGGATTTTAAAAATATACATGCAAAGTGAAAGGTCATAACTTGTTCTCACACCTCTTATAAACCAAATATTGCTGTTGTTTAAAAAGCTTATGTTTTCTAATCAATTAAGAATTTGCTAATATTTATGTTTCCTATTGCTTACACAAATGAATGTTTGATATATTTTGATACTCAGAAAATGTTAGAATTTAAGAAGGGTGACCTATTGGGTCTATGACATTTCGCCGAAAATCCATTTTGCCGAAAATTCTGACAAGATCCAAATCGCCGAAAATAGTACCAATCTGCCCTTTCCCCCCACTGTATTGCGATCTCGGAGTGAGAATACTAAAGTGGGGGGGGGGGGATAGCCCCCCCCACCTACTCAAGTTATAAACTACTTACTTACCCTTTTAATAGGGACTGATCAATATAAAACAATACTAGACAATATTAAACTGCACTGGGTTGGGGGCTACGCCCCCAACACCCCCTACTTTAATATTCTCACTTCGAGATTGCACTACAGTGGGGACAAGGGCAGATACACTGTCAGTACTATTTTCGGTGATTTGGACCCTATGTCAGCAATTTTCGGCAAAATGACACTGATCTGACCTATTACGTTGGAATCAATTTCTCTCAGCTAATAAAATAAGTTCTGCAGACTATTTGATCAGCAGATACAGTATGCAATACTGCAATTGGCTGGACATTCAAACTTGTAAGGATTTTATACATACTAAGCTCGTACCCTCAAGAGACATACAATAAGAGTAACTTAAAAATCTTGGATTTTATCTCTCACAATTATTAACAGCTCACCCAAGAACACTTCATACATATCTCTTACTTACAAAATTCTCAGAAATGATTTTAGCAAAACAGATGTTTCTTTTTGGAAATATTCAAGTGAAATCAATAGACAAGTACTTGGAGAAAAAGATTAAAAAAAACAAAACTTTGTTTGCAGTCGATGAAGAATCCACATCTTCCCTGTTCTGGCATGTATACACATGGAACTTTTTACATAGATGTCCCCTCCCACCCCACATAGACTAGCAATAATGTACAAGAAAGATGAAATGAAATGCTGAAGATGTGGACACCCTGATGCTGACTAGATACATATGGTTGTTAATTGCAAAATAATTTCCCCATTTTGGTTAGACTTTAAATATCTTTGTAAGGCTCTATGGAATGACAGCTGTATCACTTCTGACTCCCTTATCCTTTTCAATCTTCTTGTTCTTGAAGTCATTATTAAAAACCAAACATTTTTACTATGGTCTGTCCTCTCTACAGCAAGGAAAATTGTTACTAAAAATTGGAAAATCCCAATCTACTCCTGTCTTTAAACTTGACAGTATTCATCTTACGAAATGCATTTGTAAGAATGACATTGCTACTACAAAAGCAAGGACTAACAACACAACTCATCATTTAATTACTTGGACAAAACTGTCTAATCTGAGAAATATTAAGTGTTCTCCTATGTATATTGCTTTTAGTTGTTACGGACACTGTACATACTTTGTTTTTTTCTTGTTACTATACTGTTACGTTATTGTGCTATACAATGAATAAAAACATTTTGAAAAATAAATCCTATCTGTATGTTCCTTATTTCCATAATTAAAATGGGTATAGCAAATTAGACCAGAATGCAAGATGAACTCCATCTAAGTGTAGTATTTTATTACTGTTTTTACAGAAGCATTACTAGTCACTAAGGAAGAATATACCAACCTGTACATTTCCTGTGGTGGCAATAAAGAGGTGTGTGGTTTTTCCAGCCTGTCGGAATGCAAGACCTGTTACTGGGTACACACCTTCATGGAGGACCTGAGTCTTGCTGTGCCTGTCACGTGTGATATCCCCTTTGAGTAGCACAACACTGCCATCTGCAAAACCTGGGAGGAAAAAAAAAAACATTACTCCCTACAAAAAAATTCTTGATGTACACTGAAGGGGTTTACAACCTCATGAACTGAATTTTTGTTTACTTATTATGAGTGTGTGACTATATGTTAGACAGTAAAAAAGTAATTTTAAAACTCTGCGGCAGCCAGTGTGCAAAATATAATCAGATCAAACAGGATAACATGTCTGGAAAAAAACGTGTCTATATGGAGAAAACAAAGCTATTTGTTTCAGTACAAATTGATCTCTAGTTGATACCAGCATGATTGGGGTGGGCAAGGTTAAGATGCAGAAACGTGTTGCTCCTTGAAATCAAAATTAGGGCTAATTTTGCATCAAATCCATTCATGATCAGCATCAGAGTAATATGTTTATGAAGTCCTGCTATAACTACAGCATGTTAGACAGTACTACAAAGATCAAGCAGTCTTTCAAGCCTCAGCCACAGTGGTGCTGAATTTAACCAAATAAGTGAACTGATCTTCTTGGTCCTGTTTTTGACACGTCATGCTAGGAACACCCGAGTAAAGGCAGATGTTGCACATTGAGCAATTTAGAGCTGCAAATCAACCAGCATGCTTTTGGGAGGAAGGAGGATGATGAATACATAAAAAAAACAGACAAGCATGAAAAGAAATAAAAAGATCGGTGCTCATAGCTCGCAATATATCAGGGACAATCAGGCACTTCAAACATAATTTTACCATTAACATGAGGCATTTATAGAGTAAGAGAATGTAAATTAATATATATTTTCTAAAGCAAAATAAGTCTATAACTCTAATTATTGTCATTATAAGTGTGACTTACCACATTTTCTCCAAACATCACCAATGTTAGGAGGGATTATAAGGGACAGAGTTACCAGTGTAAAAAATCAGGGACATCCTTAAAAACTGGGGACAGCTGAGAGGTATGTCTAAACTAATTATAACACTGGATGTGGTAGCAGGCCTTCTGATGTGTGTAACTGCTTGAATTTTCTACTATAACATTTCAAGTTCAACACAGCTTTGATTTTTTTTTTCTTTCTTTTCAAATAATGACATCAGAATACATGTTAGATAGGCATGTACAAGTCCCAACACAGGAGAGTGCATTCAACTCCGAAGGAATCTAGTTCAAACTCCATGCAATGAGAAAACACAACATTAAACAAGTACAAGAAAGTATACAAATACTACTTGTATATCATTGTACACTGGTGGATAGTCTCTTTAAATGAGACAGCTCAGAAGGTTCAGGCAACACAGTGGTGGACGGCCCCTTTAGAGATACACATGTGAGAGATGCAACCATATAGCCATACTGAAGGCTAAGCTCTCTCAACTCAGTACTGGAGAAACCAGTCAGGAGGAGAAGGAAACCACGCTCACTACAATTCCAGTCTCACATAGACCTACCACGACAGCAAACCAAACACATAAACACACAAAAACATACTCGGAGGCTCTAAATAAAAATCTGCCTAAGCAGCAGAGACCTCCAAAGCAGACACCCAAGCAACAGCTACAACAAAACAAAACACGTGCAACACATATCTCACAAAGCCAGTGTGCCAAACAGTCACAGCCCTTAAGGCTAAACAACACACCTGATACACTTGTAATAGGTGACTCTATAGTCAGGCACACTGACGTCCCACTCACCAGGCTGAACAAGGAGAAGGTCACGGTGAGCTGCCTGTCGGGCGCTAGCATCCACCACATAACATAAGCACTCAGGTCACTCCAATGCAAGTACAAATATGACTCAGTCATTGTCCATGCTGGTTTGAATGACCTGAGACGTACCTCTCTGGACTACATGAAGAGAGACAGAGGAGCTCTCTGAGCATGTAACCCAGGCTGGTATGACCTTACCTCGAGTAGCATCTTACCCTCACCAAGAATGATGCCACAATATGAAGACTAGATGATCAATTTCAACAATTAGCTTAAGTATTGGTGTCATTCAAAGGGGATCCAATGCCTGTCAGCCTGGGATGACATGCTCGACAAGCCACGATGTTTCGCTAGGGACGGCTTGCACCTGTCACCCCTGGGCTTTCGGATATTGACAAAGGCTCTTGCTACTCCCATAGTGCCTTTTTTAGGCAAGGCTCAAAAGACAAACCCACCTCCATAGGTATCACAAGGGATAAGAAACTAAGAGTAATGCTACTCAACGCCAGAAGTCTAAACTTCAAGACGCACGCACTCGAAACTCTCCTTAGCATGGAGAACATAGATATCTGTGCAGTAACAAAAACCTGGTTCAAGGCTCCAGAGAGCACCCCAGCACTACCAGGTTATACTTCATACCATGCTTTTCGGCCCCAAAACTTGGACCGAACCACAAAAGGAGGGGGAATATCAATATTCATCAAAGATACCCACACTTCCAGGTTGGTGGCACAGCATGAAGCATCAGGGACTATCCATGTGCAACTAACAGTGGGTAAAACTGCCTTCCAGTTTATAGCCTGCTACAGACCACCCTCCCAAACCCAGGAACCCCACTCGGCCTTCCTGAGAACACTGGAAAATATGAAGGTCTCTCCAAACACCATTATATTGGGTGACTTCAACTACCCAAACATAGACTGGGAACATTACTCTAGCTCCAACACCCTAGCCCAAAGGTTCCTAGAATTTATAAACTCAAATGCTATGGAACAACTTGTTACCACTCCCACAAGAGGGGAAAACATACTGGACCTGATCATCACCAACATGGGGACTCTATGCTCCAGATCAGAAGTGTATCCCTCACTGGTAAGATCAGACCATAAACTAATCTCACTGGATATTCACATCCCAACTCCACCCCCTGGCCTGAAAACCACAGTGAAAAACTTCTCTAAAGCAAATTTCATACTCCTCAAAACAGAGGTGGAATCCTTCAAAGCCCCCGGGCCTGTGGAAAACACGGCCCAGACCACAGAATCCTTTATAAACACATTCTATGAACACCTTCAGGAATGCATGGATCATGCAATCCCAAATAAAACCAAGACCCAATCCTCTAAAGGCAGACGTCCTGTCTGGTGGACCCCAGCCATAAACAAACTATACAATAGAAAGAGGAGGAAGCTACTACATGACAGAGCAAAATCCCAAAAAGGGTAGGCATCTCTGATCAGTATTAGCAAAAAACTACGGGCACTCATAAAATCGTCTAAGGCCAGCTTCGAGAGAAAAATTGCACAGGACACTAAGGATAATCACAAGGCTTTCTTTAGTTATGTTAGGAACCTGGGTGGGAATTCCCAGATATGCTCAGAATTAGTCCAAAATGACAAAAAATACACCAAACCCACAGACATTGCCAACATCCTAGCTGACAGGTTCAGTGCAAACTTCTCCCCCCCACCACCAAAAGGGCAAATATCTACCCCAGCAGAGTGCTGCCCCCCTGACATCTCAGATGCTCAGGTAAGAGCTGCCCTCTCCAAAGCAAAAAACACAGCCTCAATGGGACCAGACGGTGTCCCGGGCTGCGTCCTACATGAACTTCAAGAAGAGCTAAACCCAAACATAAAACTACTGTTCAATCTCAGCTTTACTACAGGATATGTACCCAAAGAGTGGCGTACAGCAACAGTGGTCCCTCTCCACAACGGTGATGCCTCAACGGATCCTGGAAACTATTGCCCCATAAGCCTGACTAGCTTGGTCTGCGAAGCTATGGAAAGTATCATCATGGACCTCATAAATAAAGATATTGGGGACCTACAGACACTGGATCCTACCCAGTTTGGCTTTGTTAAGGGCAGATCTGATTGATTTCTTTGAAACAGTCACCAAGGCCATTGACGAGGGGAAGGTGGTCCACACAGCCTACCTGGACCTCGCAAAAGCCTTCGATACAATACCCCACTTGGGCATTATAGATAAGTTCACCAACTTAAATATAAAACCCCCTATGTCACTAGATGGGTTTCAAACTGGCTCAAGGACAGATCCCACATGGTTAGAATTGCTGGAGCCATGTCAGACTCCAAACCAGTTACAAGTGGCGTCCCACAAGGCTCAGTCCTGGGACCTCTCTTGTTCGGTATATATTTCTCGGAGGTACAGGCCAACACGGAAGGACTGTGGCTGACCAAGTTTCCAGATGAATGCAAACTGGGCACCATAATCGATTCTCCAGCTGACACAAGCATCCTCCAAAGGGGCCTCATAGAAACAGACAACTGGTGCCAGAGCCATGGCCTCAAGCTAAACGCCAAAAAGTGTATAGTCATCCCCTTTGGCAAAAACAAAGTGCCCACAAATTACCACATAGGTGGTAATCCATTAAGTACAGAAGAAGTAATTAGGGACCTGGGGACCCAAGTTGATAGCAATCTCTCATTTGACAACCACGTGGCCAAAGTGGTTAGAAAAACATTTTATAAAGCCCACCTAATCATGAAGGGATTCACATCTAGATCAGGGGAGGTCATCGTGCCTCTTTACTCATCTCTCATCAGGCCCATAATGGAGTACAATTCCCCTTTTGGGATGTACCTTACCCGACACCTGCAGCAACTGGAAAGACCCCAAAAGTACCTCACCAAGAGCATCAAAGGGCTCAAACAGATGCCATATGCTGCTCGGTTAAAGAAACTCCAGCTCTACTCAGTGGCATACCGCCTGCTCAGAGGCGATCTGTGCCTGACGTATAAAGCCATGTCCAACCCGGAATTAATGGACATGCTGCACCTCAAAAAATCCAAATCCCATCGAGCTACGCACTCAAGAGACTTGAACCTCAGCACTGAAATAAATAGGACATGCTGGAGGGACAGATTCATAACCCAGAGGCTCCCTTCACTCTGGAATAAAATCCCAGTCCAGGTTAGGCAGAGTCCCTCATTGACTCTCTTCAAGAGGAATCTTGATGAGTGGATGGGAGATCGTAGGTTTGCCACGGGTATCACTTCTGTGTCACTGTTAGACAGAGGCACAGTATACTAACCTTGAAAAAGGGCATAGCAAAATTAATTTAAAATGGGTGGTGAAAGCCAAACACACTCTGGCTAGGCTTATAAATGCCCTAGGGCAGATAGCCTAGTATGAACCTATGAACCTATGAAACTAACCTAAGGCAAAGAGGTCAGAGTTAATGACCGACAGCTGCACACAAGGATATTTAAAGTCCAGTGCCATTATGTAGGGCAGATCATTTGGGCATTAACAGTGTCCTGGGAGAAGTCCAGAAGGAAAGCAATAGAGGGTATCCATGTGAAGGTGAGGAGTCAAACTCTTTCGAGAAGCCAGGTGGATTTATCACAGCCTGTGGAAGTAGAACACACCATGGTCTACTCTTGTCTGTGCAACAGCAAACATAACTGCTCTACTGTTCTGACACATCTGTCTGTGTATGATTAATTTATTTTCCCAACTATTATGCCAGAATCCTGTCTGTAAGGAGTACTCATCCAAATATAAATGTTAGATTAGGGACTGCTAATTTAAGGTAGTTATTAGACACGTTAAAGGTTACAAAAGGCCTGGAAATTATGTTTCAGGTATGCATAAGACAGTTAAGCAGAAAATAATAACCTTGCTGGTCAACAGTTTATTAGAAAGGAAAGTTAAGCATAAAGTGTGTAGAAAATACAGAATGTTCTTTTCTCAAGGGAAAGATACAATCTTGCCAGCTACAGAATGTTCCTTAATGGAATGTTAAATAAAGCACATATGAGACCAAGGCTAAGAGGGCTTGTAAAGCATCACAGGGTTTTGGTATTGTTAAAATATACTTCAGATACAGTTAGGGAAGTCAGTTAAGGTTAAGGAGCTCATTCGACCTGTTAATTCAAAGAGGATCACTGACAATCAAGCCCGAGTACAGAAGACAGGTCAAATAAAGACTATTAGTTTACGTTGTTCAGAACAATCAGAATATGATGTACAGTAACTTTAAATACTAATTGTTTATCAGCACTGTTAATGAAGACAGTACTCGGATATTTTGAATATCTAATAAAGCCTTATTAAATGAACTACAGTGTTTGGAGAATTCATTCTAAAAAGTGCACAAGACTTGGCCCATAAAGGAGAGACTGGCACCTGCTCAGCCCGAGTTTGGGTAATTAACAGATAAAAACAAGCAATCTCCATGGTATCCCTGAAGTCTCAAGCAACCCACTAAACAAGTATAGTGGGTCCAAAAACAAAACAGTGTAAGAAACTTCTCTGTGTAGAAGATTTTCAGTCCATATATTTCTAGTTAATCACTGTATATTAATCAAATCAGACAATAGTAGATCTAGTGAACTTAAACTCGTCAAGTCAAAAAAATAATAAAAAATATATAATTTGAAATAGCTAGACAAGAAGTTGTTCGGAGTAAACCGCTTCTCCACCAAAACGAATGTAGATAAAAGGATAAATAACAAAACGGAGAAGCTGTGTTCTGCTTCTCCGTTTTGTTATTTATCCTTTTATATAATTTGAAATATTGTACAGAAATAATAAGTATTTGAAAGTAATGCAAGCAAGGCAGGCAGTCTGTTTCCAGTTGAAAATCCTTTATTAATTACACGGACAAGCGATCCAAGTAAAACAAAAATGACAGAGTAATAGTTTCCTCACATACTTTCTAAAAAATATATATATATATATATATATATATATATATATATATATATATATATACATATATATATATATATATATATATACACATACACTTTTTATCAGGCAAGGGAGTGGTTTATTGTGCTGTAAAACAAAGTGTTATTGGTCTTTAAACCACGCTTTGCCCCCTCCGGTCCTGTCCTGCCGTAGGCTGCTGGCTCTGCTCACGGTTTGCCTTCAGTATATTTACCTAATCTGAAAACTCCCATCATTTCTATGTCACACCATGCTCCAGACAGAGAAAAGAACCTCCAAACAGAGATCCTCCATTGCTCTCTTTACTACCTCGGCCTGTGCTAGAACTGCCTAGAAGAATTTTGCCTTCAGTATATTTACCTAACCTGAAGACTCCCATCATTTCTACATCATACCAGGCTCCACACAGAGAAAAGAACCTCCAAATAGAGGTCCTTCACTGCTCTCTTTACTATCTCGGCTTGTGATACAACTGCCCAGAAGAATGTATGTTATCTAATGGGAATGTTATTGCTACCTATTACTATTGTATATAACTCTGTGTATGACAGCTAGCAGCCTACTGCAGATTTCAAATACCCCCTGTTTTTTCAACCTTCCCTGCTACCCTAAGTGCACCTGTTATTTACTGTCTGTCTAATAGGTGGCAGCATATACCCATTCCACACATTCACTTTATCTACCAAGCTAAGCAGGTACTGAATCACTTCTAAGGGATCCACTAATACCCTGCCCAAGCCTTCAACCTCTGTGACCCTTCTTGCTCTTACCTATCACCACTTATAGTAAACTGGTGCTTCATTCTCCATACCTTTCTTACCTCTTGCTACATTTTCCACACCTTTTCTACCTCTTAACTTACCTATCCAATCACTGATTGTTTCTTGCAGCCTTGCCTTCTTCCTTATCCTGGGCTCACTTGGCTTTCTGAGTCAATTCTCCCCTGCCTCATTTCCCCCTCCCCCTCCTTTGGAGGTCCATTCCTCTACTTCCTTTACATCCATCCATAGCCACATACCTTAAGCCACCGTCTCACTTCCTGCCTCATTTCTCCCCCTTCTTCAACCTGTTGCCCCTCCCACTACATCATTTTAGGGACGCCAGTAGTTGTGGCGCCATCTTTAAACCATGCTTTACCCCCTCCAGTCCTGTCCTGCCGTACGCTGCTGGCTCTGCTTGTGGGTAAGTGCTACCTTTGGGTATTCACTGCTACAAATATGTATATATGCCAAAGGTATTATTGCTTGCATAAAAGGGTAACTGTGGATAAACCAGATATCCCCCATTTGTCTTATTAACTTCTCAGCTGTTCAAACTGCTAGTGTCCGCTCTATGAGCATTTGTACTCTGATGGCATTTTCATTAACTTACAGCTGTTTAAACTATTAGTGTCCGCTTTACATGTATTTGTACAATGTTGGTGTGTTAAGCAACTGCTCAGCTGTTTGAACTGCTATTTGTCGCTCTTCGAGCGTATGTACTTAGCCGGCGTTCTAATCAACTGTCAGCTGTTTGAACTGCTATTGTCCGCTCTACGGGCAATTGCACTTAGTTCTGGAGCTAGCGCCCTGTCTGTGATCATACTACTGTCTCTAAATTAGTGGCTCAGCATGTGCAGCACTTTGACTGCTGGTGATTTAGCCACTGATGAGTGCCTGCTCACAAGGGACTGTGCGTTACCACCCTTGTCTGCCGCCCATTCTATGTGCAGCTCCCGGACATAGCAGCTGGTTTGTTATATGCTGGTCATCCAGTCACCATGGCTCAGCCACAATACTGAGCGCTCATTCCAAAGCGCTTTTCCCACAGTATCACATGCGCTGCCCTCCCTACCCAACCGATTTCAAGTGTGGCACCACTAGACTGCATATTTTATTATTAGGGCACCTGGCCCATTCATTTTCATGCTGATACGGCCAGTTAATGTCTAGTGCAACTATTAAAATACAGCGGACCTTAGGTATAGTGCTACAATTGTTATATAGTGGAAATTAGCTACAGCAATTGGCTGCAATTGACTTAAAGCAGAAATGCTGCAACTGATATACAGCGGAATTTAGGTTTAATGACCGGCTTACAGTCTAACGCCTATGCTCAAGCACTGTATCCCAGGCCTACACTTCAGTCTGGCTAGTCGGAGCTCAACAATTTGCTATTTTATACAGGTATTATATCCTATGCTGTATCCATTACCCCACTGCCCCGATTACCAAGCTCATTCTTAAAACTGATTATACTGCCCTCATGTAGAAACTGCAGCTTAGTGCTCTATTGTATGTTCTACATGCTTAAGTTCACATTTGGTGCTATGTTTCTTGCCTTAAACTGCTCTACTTCTAAGAACTGCATTATTTGTCCTATTGCTGATTAAAGGCCTATGTTCTATTACAGTGTGTAATATCTGCCTGCTGTTCAGTCAGAGCACAGCTCTAACAGAACTACACTTAAGATGCTTTAATCGCTCTGCATTTACCTATTTGCTGTTGTAGGGTATCAATGTTGTTTACTGCTGCATGAATAGTTTAATGTATTAACCTCTGTGTACTGTTGCATGAATAGTCTATCATCCCTAGCCTCCCTAGCTTCCTATCCTAGTATTCTCACACACCATCATCTCCTCTTCCCCATCCTAGTACTCCCACATGCCCACATCTCAAACCACTCTCTATGCTATTCCACTAGCTGTTTATCAAGTTAAACCAATTCATCTAAACTTGAAAACTCCTAATACTTTGTATATCCCCCACTCTTACAGTTTGCCTTCAGTATATTTACCTAACCTGAAGACTCCCATCATTTCTACATCACGCCAAGCTCCACACAGAGAAAAGAACCTCCAGAGATCCTCCACTGCTCTCTTTACTATCTTGGCTTGTGCTAGAACTGCCCAGAAGAATGTATGTTATCTAATGGGAATGTTATTGCTACCTATTACTATTGTATATAACCCTGCGTATGACAGCTAGCAGCCTACCATGGATTTAAAATACCCCCTGTTTTTTCAACCTTCCTTGCTACCCTAAGTGCTCCTGTTATTTACTGTCTGTCCACTAGGTGGCAGCATATACCCATTCCATACTATTCACTATCTCCCATGCTAAGCAGGTACTGGATCACTTCTAAGGGATCCACTAACACCCTGCCCAAGCCTTCAACCTCTGTGACCATCCTTGCTCTTACCTATCACCACTTATAGTAAACTGGTGCTTCATTCTCCATACCTTTCTTACCTCTTGCTACATTCTCCACAGCTTTTCTACCTCTTAACTTACCTATCCAACCACTGATTGTTTCTTGCAGCCTTGCCTTTTCCTTATCCTGGGCTCACTTGGCTTTCTGAGTCGATTCTCCCCTGCCGCATTTCCTCCTCCCCCCTCCTTTGGAGGTCCATTCCTCTACTTCCTTTCCATCCATCTGTAGCCACATACCTTAAGCCACCGTCTCACTCCCTGCCTCATTCCTCCCCCTTCTTCAACCTGTTGTATAGTATTTAAAACCAACTGGTAGAATAAAATAAAATTAGTCATGTAAACAATGTGGCATTTTAAATACCATGTTAAATCAGTTTTAATTTAAGGGTATATTTTGTTTCCATCATCATACATTTTTTGCACAAGAGATGTCCTCACAATCTGACAGATTTGGAGCACTTTTGCATGGAAGAGTAGGCAAATATTGCCAAGTCAAGATGTGCCATGCTGATGGACTCCTACCCAAGAAGACTGAATGCTGTAATTACATCAAAAGGTGCTTCAGCAAAGTATTACTTTAAGGGTGTACACACTTATGCAACCAGCTTACCATATTATTTTATTTTTTATATGTTTCTCCGAATAGATTTATTTTTCAATTGAATTGTACAGGTTATAGGTCACATAAAAGGTGTGAAAAGTTTTGAAATGATTTATTGTGGTCTCATTTTTTTATATCACAAAAACCTGGCATTTTCACATGGGTGTGTACACTTTTTATATCCAATGTACATAGTTAAACTGTGTTTATACTGCATTTGACTATTCCAGATTGTGTCCGCACTTGTTTATAGATTTATGAAAGGCCTCCAATTGCATATGGCATTCTGATGCTATTATAACTATAAAAAATTTAGCCGTTGACTCAAATGTGTTACAGACCTCTATAGTCTTATCTTACAAATCAGGCAAATGCTAGAACTGTAAGTGGTGATAGATTTCAACAAGACAGAATCATACAGGAGTCTAAAAAGTAATTTATTTTTACTAAAGCGACTGCAGAAAAAAAGTTTCTATAAACCAGTCCCTGCTAACTGAAATGATTGACCTACCGAAGTTACTTAGAAATGAAACAAAATGCAGGACCTTTATGAAAATCTTAAATGCCACCCTTTTAACAATAATGCACATCACTGCTTCAGAGTCATCGGTCCCCAAACATATTCCACTCTTACCACATCCCAAAGTATATACTGTAAATGTTATGTATTTTTTGCACATTCCATGTATGCTGACAATATCCTCTATACCCTTACTGTAGACAAAAATATTAATAAACCATTGTACTTTTCCAACACACACAGGCCACCTTCATCTGCATTCCTTATTAATCCATTCTGCTTTTCTGACTTACATCTTTGAAAACTTACCTGCCACATATCTTTTGACACTAGTTGGCTGCTAGTGCAGATATTAATAATTGATCCTAAAAACATTTACAAGAATACTCCTTTAACTTTATAGTATTCATAGTTTCCTTAATTTCATTATATATTTGAACCTGAAAATTGTCTCAACTGTTTTTTTTTTAATATAAATTTTATTGTATTCTCTGTTATTTACCTTGCCTATGGCCCGGGTTATGGCTGAACAGGATCCTTGGACCAGTCCACCTACCCAATTAATAAATTCAAATAAAAATAAACATTAAAAAATACTTATTAACATTGTTGCTTATGTTGATGACATTATAACAATGGTGAGTTAGAGGACTGACTCTGAAAACAGCCTTGATATTTTGCAATCAAGACTTTACGATATAAATGTGGGCCTTTGATTGTGTGTCAAACAAATATGAAAAACACATTTTCAAAACTTTTTTATACCAGTAAATTAAGGATTGTCAGATTATTGAATGGGTCCAACTACTGCATTCCCTGGTATTCTCAATTATACAAATGTGAAATCTGATCACCATGTTGTTAGACTGAGTACATAATTCTCTCAAAGATTAGCATAGGTTATAGTATTCTTTTATCCTTATCTGTTTAAGCTAGGAATATGTCAAGTAATGAATTACTTACTACTGCTTGACTATAACCTAATTGTGCTTCTGATTCTTGTAAGAGAAGCTCTTATAAAATGACTGTGCATTATCATTCTAACCTGCAATTTATTACTGTACATATGTATTGTACCTATCACTAAGACAGACTAGAAAAAACATGTTTTTGATGTACCTTAGTAGATTATCTATACTGTATTCCATCAAGAAAGCAGTCACTTATTTGTTCAAATCCTGTTTGACTTGTTTTATTTATACAACCCCACTGACAAATCTTGCTATGAAGAAAGGCAAATTACATAATTAATCTACAGTTAAAACATCACCTGCATACCTTTGTATGTACGCTTTTAAGAAAAGGATGAAAATTGCATTAAACTCTAATATGGGCGGGTTACCTTCACTTCCCCTAAAGCTCATTTGACTGACATTCATTTGACTGAGACCAAATAAATGACACTTCACTTCCCCTAAAATTAATTTCCCTGACAATTAGTACTGGCAGTGTGTAGAGCACTGTAAGGCAAGTAAAAGGAATATGTCCTTTCCCCACTGGAGTTAGACCCTGGAGTTAGGTGGGGGGTATGGTTTTACTGAACAATATAAAACCAAAAGCAGAGAATATAAAATCAAACTAGGTGGGGGGCTACGCCCCTACACCCCCCCTAACTATATAGACTTACTCCAGGGTCGCACTACAATGGGGAAAAGGACATCTTCCTTTTACTTGCCTTACAGTGCTCTACATACTGCCAGTACTAACATTCTCTTTGGTAATGAACAGGGTAGTCTATGGAGCTCGCACTCCTACAAGAGGCTAATGAAGTAGAATTTCTAAATCCTTGTGAAGCTCTAAGAGATGGATGAAACTGAGGTCCAGGGAATCTGCCAGAACACACATTTCCCCCATGATGGAAAAGTACAGTTGTGTACACTTACCATAAATGTAGATGTTCGAGTGTATTCAATGTTGCAGTCATTACATTAGGATAATCTGCTGGCAGGTTGCCCTCAGTCGGCCTGATTAACAAAGTCTTGGGTCCTGCGTCGGTTGCTGTCCCTTCTTCCATGACGTCAGGTCGTCAGGGGTATAAAACATGCAGCCGATGCCATTACATTAGTTTTTCTTGCCCCAGATGTCAGGTGCCCCCCAAATGGGGCGCAAATAAAATTAGAAACACAAAAAATATACCTCCAATGCCAAAAACAAATACACCAAAAGGGCTTTTAAGCATAGTGAAAGAAAGTAGAGGTATAGCCAAAGAAAAATAGGGGTCTGGAGGGAGGGTAACCAGGACTGCAACGGTGAATACACTCGAACATCTACATTTATGATAAGTGTACACAACTGTACTATGTTCATGTTTCACTGCTGCAGTCATTACATTTGGGTAGAGTCCCAAAGCAATGGTTGGGTGGAGGGAGTTATAAAGCATTAGGACCAGCTATAAGGCCCTGCAGGACAGCAGTGGCAAAGCCAGCTCTGGATTTGGAGAAAAGTGGTAAATGGTAATGCATTTTGAACGTATGAACTGAGCTGCAGGTAGCAGCTTCTAGAACGTCTCTGGTAGGAACACCTCAGAGAAAGGCTGCCAAAGTAGATGCAGCCCTGGTGGAATGGGATCTGATCCCCTGGGGGATAGTCTTTCCATGGTGCATATAGCAAAAACGAATACAATGGCTTATCCATTTGGAAATGGCTTGCTTTGAAATAGCCTTTCCCTCTGCCCCTGCAGCAAATGCCACCAGCAGTTGTTCAGATTTTCTTTGAGATTTTGTTCTACTTAAGTAAAATCTAAGTTGTCTGTGTGCATCCAATGAATGCAGAATCCACTCCCCCTTGTTCTGTGGATTGGGAAAGAAAGTTGGCAAATTAATTGCCTGATTAAGAGCCACACTGGATACCACCTTGGGCATGAAGGATGGATTGGTCCTGAGAGAGACCCTGTCCGCATGGAAAATCATGAAAAGCTCCACTGCCATAAGAGCCTGTAATTCTGAAATCCTTCTAGCTGAAGTGACTGCTAAAAGGAAAGCTGTTTTCCAGGAGAAAAATTTTAAGTCTGCAATAGCAGCTGGCTCGAAAGGAGGGAGAGTGAGCTTTTCCAATAAAAAATTGAGGTCCCAGGCAGGGGTTGGAGCTCTCCTGGGTGGTCTTAAGTTTTTGGCCCCTCTGAGATACTGCTTTAGCAGGGGATGAGAGAAGAGGGGAGGGTTCTGTGCTGTAATGAGCTGAAATGGCTGAGGCATGGATTATTATGGAAGAGAAAGACAGGCCCTTGTGAAGCATCTCAGTTAAATATTGTAAAATCTGAGGAATGATGGGCACTGCTGTGCTTATCCCTGGAGATTGATTCCAGGCACTTTATCTTTTCCATTTGTCAGCATAAGATTTTCTAGTACTAGGCCTTCTTGCCTCCAAAATGACATGCATCACAGGTTTACTGAGGGATGCTAACAGGTGAATTTAGGTGATTAGCCACACTGCAAGATTCAAAGTAAGGAGCTGAGTGTGCAGAATTTGGTTGTTCTGCTGTGACAGTAAGTAAGGTGTCTGAGGTAGGTGCCACGGTGGAAGGTGTGACACATTGCGCAGGAGTGGGTACCAGTGTTGGCGAGGCCAGTCTGGAGTAATCAAAATCATTTTTGGTTTGTCCTGTTTGACTTTTAGTAGAACTTTGGAGATCAGAGGCATAGGGGGAAAGGCATAGACTGATAGGTTTTTCCAGCTGAAGGATAGAGCATCCACTTTCCAGGCTTTTTTGTGATGAGTTCTGGGGTGAGGCACAAAGATCTATGTCTGGGCTCTCCCATTTGCGTGCCAACATGTTGAAAATCCATGTTTCCAGTTTCCATTCTTGTGGGTCCATGAGATTTCTGCTTAGTTCATCTGCCAGAGTATTCAGCTTTCCTGGCAGGAATTGAGCTTGTAGTTGTACTTGAAAGGTCAAGGCCGTGTTCTACAATGCCATGGCTAGTCTGCAAAGGGGGTAGGAGTGTATACCCCCCTGCTTGTTTATGTACCACATAACCGTGGTGTTGTCTGTCTATCATTAACTGTCCTGGAAGAAGGTCATCCTTGAAGGCTGTCAGTGCATTCTGTACAGCTAGCATTTCTTTTTGATTGATATGAAGGTGCATTTGATTTGGGCTCCATTTGCCCTGAATGCACTTCCCTACCAGATGTGCCCCCCAAGCATAGTCTGATGCATCTGTAGTTAGGGTTTGGGTGGCAGGGGGTGGTATGAATGGCAGTCCCTTGTTTTGATGGCAGGCCTCTACCCACCATAGGAACTCTAGTTGTAGGCAAGGTATGATAGGAATCATTGTTTCCAGGCTGTGACAATGCTGATTCCATAGACTTTTTAAGTAACACTGAAGTGTCCTCATATGCAGTATTGCATATGGAATTAGAAGAATGCAAGAGGCCATGAACCACAAGGTTTGCAGTATTTGCCTTGCAGAAAGCAGGGTTTTTGTGGCCACCTGTTTGAAGTAAGTCACCAAATGAATTTGTTTATCTGGCATAAGGAAAGCCATCTGGGCAGTTGTACTCAATCTTGCACCCAGGAATGTAAATTTTTGAGAGGGTACCAGTTGTGATTTATTTTCGTTTATAGTGCACCCTAGAAAAATTAGAACCCTTTTTACAAATGCCAGATGGTTTAGAAGAGTGTCCTTGTTTTATGCCTGAATTAGACAATCGTCCAGGTATGGATATATCTGAATATTTCTTTGCCTGCAAAATGCAATTACTGGAGCCAGGCACTTTGTAAAGACCCTGGGCGCAGTAGATAAGCCAAAGGGCAGCGCAGAGAACTGGTAATGAAAGTAGCCTGCTTTGAAGCGGAGGTATCTTCTGCAAGATTCCCGTGACTGGGATATGCAGGTAAGCCTCTTTTAAATCTAGAGTTGCCAACCAGGCATCTTTGCCTAGCATAGGAAGTAACCGGTGAAGAGTCAGCATCTTGAATTTTGGAATGTCCAAAAAGGTGTTTAAAGTAGATAAGTCCAGGATTGGATGCCATGATTTGTCTTTTCTGGGTACCAGGAAAAGTCTTGAATAGAAACCTTGTCCCTTTTCCTCTTCTGGTACTGGTTGAATAGCCCCCATACTCATGAGGGAAAGTACTTGTTTCTGTGCCTCTGCCCACTGATTTGGGGGCAGGTCTGGCCATCCGTTTGGAATTGGCAACGTGTGGAAATGAAATCTGTATTCCTGGGATACTATATTTAAAACCCATTTGTCTTGGGTTATAAGTTGCCAAGTCCTTGCATGAAAAGCCAGTTTCCCCCCAAAGGGGTGGATAAAAGGTACGTGCTTGCTAAGTGTAAAGGGAAGTCACTGAGACTGCTTACCATAGGGGGTGCCTTGTTGTTTCCAGATTTGGAGGAGGAGGAGGCACCCCATTGATTTGTCCTGAAAGTCCCTTGTGACTGAAACCTGGAGCCTTTGGAATGTCTGGGTTTGACTTGAGTGGCTCTCGAAGGAACTGGAAAGCACCAGTTCTTAGTAGGCCAGTGCCTACTAAATCTTGGAGGTTGCACCTGTAAGAAATCTTTCACAGTTTGCATAGATTTAGCTTTATCTTCCATCTTTTTTAAAACTTCTTCAGCCTTATTACCAAAGAGACGGTCCTGTTGTAAAGGAGCATCCAACAATTTTGCTTTAACATTATCAGGTAGATTTTGCTCTTTGAGCCAAGCATGCCCTCTTAGCACAGACCCAGTTACAGCAGCCCTGCAAGAGGCCTCCAAAGAATCAAAACCACATTGCAAAGTATGTTTTCCAACTTGTTCAGCTGAATGCAATAAATCATGTTAATCTTGGTTTTCCACACAGTCAGAAATTAACATAATTTTCTGTTTAAGCAGTCCCATGATATGCTGTTGATATTTTAGCATATGAAATTGACAGTTTAAAGCCCTGATTGTCAAGGTTGCTAAAGTGTAAACCTTCTTACCCTATCTATCCAGCACCCTAGAATCTCTATAAGAAGGGTTAGGATTTTTAGCTGTAGAAGCCTTAATGCCCTTGGGACCCTGAGAAATGGTTACAGGATCTGCAACAGGATTTTTGAAAAATGAATTTGTGGGAGTCAGGGACCCTGTGGTATCTGTCTGGCTTACAAGGAGCCAGGGGCAGAGAATCAGGAGCCATACTAGAGTCTGAAAAACATCACCAACAATGTCTAGAACTGGAGGTATAGCTAAAGGCCTATGCTGAAGAAGAAGAAGAAAATCCCCAAGTCTCTTTTTAGATTCAGAGAAATCCTGACTTTCCCAGTGGAAATGTTCCCTTAAGGTATGCAAAGTTTCCCCAAAAGAAAAATCCTCAGGGGGAGAAGCAGAAGGAATGGAATCTTCTGCATCAGAATCCTCATAAGTAGGTATAGACAATTCCTGTTCATTAGAAGAGTCAGAAGAAATAGAATCCTGTTCTGAAGATTCATAATCAAAGTCTTGCCTAGGCCTCTTAGAAGGGGGGGGGGGGGTTGGCTACCCCTGATCAGAGTAATTAAATCTTCAGCCATTTTGATCATTTGTTTTTTTAGGCATAGGGGCCTGCACACATGGCCCAGGCATCGGCTGTTTAGGCATAAGTTGAGATTTTGGCCTTAGTTTTGAAGATGGTATCGGTCTAATATACAAATCTGTAGGCCTGAAAACACCCTCAGAAGCCAGTGCCTGCACAGCAGCTCCGGACCCATCCAAGGTAGAGACATCCGCGGGTTCCATAATTGAAGCATCTCGCGGCATACCGGACTCTGAATGGGTCACAGTAGAGGCCCGTGGATCAGAAGTAGTGGGTATCAGGGGCTGCAAAAGCACCTCACTGAGTACCGGCGAACTAGCGATTGGCTTAGGAGAAGCATCGTCTGCAGTTTTTGACCTCAATGGTCTGTCTCTGTCTTTTTTTTTTTGTGTGTTTTTTTAGGTATTCCGGTAGTGGGATTGCTAACCGATGACATTTCTGGATAGTTAAAGCGTGAGCCAAAATATTTAGAATCAAAAATGTACCAACATTTGATAGTGCGTTGATTAAATAAAGCACAAAACTGACAGCAAGGTACATTACGGTCAAGGCCTAGGCAAGGAATACAGTACAAATGAAAATCCTTATGAGGTATTTGCTTCCCACATGTAATGCAATTATTAACTTTTACTGACATCGGTAAGAAGCAAGAAAAAGTTTCTCCAACGGGGTACTTAGCTTTTTAGTTGCAGACTTCGGATCTGAAACTCGAACACGAAAATTTTAGGAGTTGGCTGACCGGCACTTACAAACTGCTTCTGCTTCGGGCACCGCGCGGCAAGAAAGACTAATGTAATGGCATTGGCTGCATGTTTTATACCCCTGATGACCTGACATCATGGAAGAAGGGACAGCAACCGACGCAGGACCCAAGAATTTGTTAATCAGGCCGACTGAGGGCAACCTGCCAGCAGATTACCCTAATGTAATGACTGCAACAGTGAAACACGAAGAACATCAACTGTTTGAGTGATGCCTCAGTATATGACTCATGAAGGAAGTTTTGACAGATGTGTAGCCTACTATCCCTTTACTCTCAGTCCAGCACTGATATGAATCACATACGAGTCTTACCACGAAGTTTTTGTGCTTGACACCATACTTAGTTCCCACGTTCAAGGAGCTGACATAGACTTCAAGCTTCTCTCCTCATGGAAAATACAAGGCTGTTAGACCAGAGGCCATGTGTGCCTTGCCAATAACCAGCCTCAGGCTCTACCAACCTTTTCAAGGAGGACAGGGCCTGCAACTCCCAGAATGTACTTTAGAGTACTCATTTGACTGTCTAAGTTATGTTTAAAGTTAGACATGGAATCTATTCCAGAGCAAGAGGAGGCGCGCTGGGTTATGAACTTCTTTCCATTTAGTTTCATTTATTCCCCGCTGTAAATTCAGATCTCTTCTTTAAGTGCAGGCTGTACTTTTTACACACTGAGAAAAAGGAGATCACAGAGAATGGGATTCCTGTGGAGAAAGAAAGCAAAGCATAGGTTTCACAGGTTCATAGATGTATACTAGGCTAACAATCACAGGGCCCTTATTAAGCCTAGCCATTTATTAGAAATACATCTGACAAGTTTAGGTATCTTTAAGATTACTTTAAGTGGTCTATGAAGGATAGGGTTTTTGTGGTCAAGCATTTACAGGCTGCCTCTCTCCACTAGGTATACTGGTACCAGACCAGTGATGAATTTCTGATTGTCCATCTCCTGGTCTGAGTTGCTCTTGAATTCAGTTAAGGAAGAAGTCTGCTTCATGTGGGTGGTAAGCCTGTTCCAGAGAAGGGTTAGTCTCACAGACACATACCTGTCCCGCCAACATGTCATACTTATGTTGTAAGCAATGTTTAAGTTCCTATATCAGGTAATTCTGATGCTATTTGTTCTGTAGATATGCAGAAGACTCATCAGAGCAAGATCCAAGGATGCCTTGTATGACAGGCATAGATCACCACTCAACAGTCTGTAGGGGGCTTGTACAGGGATAGGACATGCTGTTTATGCTCTCTATCATTTTTGTAAGGAACCTTTGTGGATGTTCCAGTTGGAGCTTTTGCCTGGTCACGTACATACTGAAGGGACATTATACTCGACTGGTTGATGAGGGCTGAATACAGTGATGATGACTTCCTTGGACCTTGATGCCATATTCTTGTTTATAAATTGCTCAACATAGAATGATTTCCTTACTACTATAGGCACATGATGGTTAAAGGCCAGGTTATGATCTACATGCATCCTCAAATCCCTGACTAATGGGGCTACTCTTATGGGTGTGTTATCAATGAGGTAATTTCCAGGGATAGCAGACTTCACAAAGGATACTATTATGCATTTCCTGGCACTGAGTTTTAGACCATGGTTCTGGCACCAGTTATTTGTCCGAGTCAGCCCTTCTTGGAGGATATTAGTGTCTTGGGACATTCTATGATCACACCTAGTTTGCGATCACCTACAAACCTGGAAAGCCAGAGGCACTAGAGGTTGGCTTTGACTACGGTTAAGATGATAAAAAAGAGAAGACCCAGCTCAGACCACTGAGGGACTCTAGTGACCAGCCTCTTTGTGGAGGTAGACTGCCCTAACCTAACTTCTTGGGCCCTACCAGACAACCTCATGGGTTTCCAGCTAATGACATAGGGGTTTATACCCAGTTCTGTGAGTTTGTCTACAATGCCCTAGTGGGGTACTGCATCAAATGCCTTGGCCAGATCAAGGTGGGCAGTATGCAAAGTCTTCCTCCTGTCCACTGCTTTGATAATCTTCCTGAAAAGTCCACCAGGTTGAGTAACCATGATCTGCCTTTGATGAAACTAAATTGTGTTGGATTCAGTGTCTGAAGATTTCCTATATCATTGTTAATCATTTCCATGATAATTCTTTCCATGGTATGCATACGAGACTAGTCAGACTTCTGGGTCTTTTGTGTCCAGGTCCCTTGATGGCTCACTCTTGTGTAGACAGATGACCATTGCAGTTCTCCATTTGCATGGCAAGATGCTTGTCTGGAAACTATGGTCAAATAGTGACTCTAGTGGTACCGATAGATCATGTTTTATGCTATTTAAGAGGAATTCTGAGATATCATTGGGGCCCATCGATGCAGTATTCTGGGCCTTGGAGAGTGCTTTGAGGACCTGCTACTTAGTGATAGTTGGGTGGGGTTATGTTTGATGGCATTTCATGAGGGGTAGCTGGAGGAGAGAGAGGTTTATAAAGACTCACCTCAAAAATCTGTATGACACTGAATACAGAGAAAGAGGCTACAGCCTTTCCTGATAGCCAAGATTTTTGAGGCCTAAATTCATTTTGTTAGGAATAATTTTTTTTTAGGTTTTGTTTATATGTCTAGTGAGATACAAGCCACAGGGTGCATTATATCCTATAATGGATCTAACAAGGAAAGATTACAGGGAACAATAACTTCCTTGGTTTTTAAATTAAAAGGCAACATCCTGCTGCTGGCAGAGCTGAACCAAGACAGTATCCTGCGGTGTATCTTTTACAGAGAATAAACAGAATGCAAATGGAGTTCCTAGCTAGTCATCATAATAGCAAAAATGTTATGAAGTGTCCTGCAGTTCAGACATCAAAAATAGGAACTTTCCTATAACAGAATCAAAATCTATTACCTGAGAACACCCTGAATGTTACATAAAGTATGCAAGTTGTCATCATCATCATCAACCTTGTTTCCCATTTTTAATACATGGAGGTTGGGGTACTGCATCACCTGTCATCTCTTTCAAGTCACTGTCTCTCTACTACCTTCTTTGACAGTCATGCCTGGCTGTCACAAATCTTTCATGCAATTCATTAGTCTTTTTGCTGGATATCCTCATTTCCTCTTGCCTTCTTCCCACAACTCCCAAATCATCTTCATAAAATCAAATCATCTTCTACTTTCTGCAAATGTGCTGAACCACTACAATCTTTTCTCTTTGACTTTCTCTGGAACTGCAGCTGCTTTTACTAGTGCTCTGATGTCCTCATTTCTTCATCACCAAAGCAGTGTGAATCCTACCACCAGGCTCTGGCACTTTATCTCCACCAACTGCTTTGTCTTCACTGCCAAAGGTTCTGTACCATTTTGCACATTGTACCGTTCAGATTCTTTAGTATTATTCTGTTACACATTACCCTGACACTCTGTGCCAGTTGGCTGTGGCCACTCTGATTCTAGCTTTGACTTCCTCATTCAGACTTCCCTTCCCCTCAATCACCCTCCAAAGATACTTGACACGGTTAACCTGTTCCAGTATTTTCCCTTCTATCTCAATTTTTAGTTTCTTCTGATTTTCCCTATTTGCTGCCATGCCAACTGTCTTGCCTGTACTCAAGTTTCATCCCTTGTGCATTCAGTTTTGCATTCAATTTCCCTATCATTTGCTGAAGTTCCTATTCAGTCCGCTTGTAATGCCACATCATCTGCACATGGCAGTCCTGTAGATCTGTCCCTTCAAATCTGTTTGCTAATGTAGTCCATTACCAGTATGTATAGTAGTGGGATCAGAGCTGAACCCTGATGCACACCCACTACCACTGAGAATTGCTCTGTGATTCCAGACACTACTTGTACTTGTGTTTTTGTACATAGCCTGTACTAATTCTGCCAACATTTAAAGGACATCAAACCATCGTAAGAATACTCAAATCAGCTTTCCTGGTTCTTTTGAAATAGGTTTTCTCCACATTATAGGAATGCCCAACTTGACTCTTCTCTAGCTTCTTCTCCATCATTTCTCTCACTGCAAACATCAGGTCAGTTGCACTGCATCCTGAACTGAATACAAAATGCTCAGGTCTCATCTTACTTTCTACTTTTTTTGTATTTATTAATCACTTCTCTAGCACTTTCATGCAGTGTGACAGGAGCATGACACTTCTATATAATCCACAGTTGTGAATGACCCCTTTGTTCTTGTACAGTTAACACTAAAATGTTTATTCTCTAGGTGTACCTGCTGGAGCCATTTCTCACATAATTCTCCCAACACCTTGATCATATTTGATGTATCTGTGCCTCTTGCTTTCCCAGACTTAATTTTCCTTAGTGCTGTTCTTGATTCTTCTAGAGTGGACTCCTTCTCTTTCATCATATGCTGTGCCTAGAGCAGTACAGCTTCTGAGGGTATTCTTCTCTGAAAGCTGCTGCAAATACTCCTTCCATCCACCTTTGACTTCATGCGGGATGGTGAGCAGGTTGCTGCTGCCATCCCCTTATGAAGGGTGTCTGATGACTATCTTCTTTATCCTTCTGTCCTTGCCTTGAAACTTGACAAAGTTTCTTTGTGTCATCTGCTGAATCACTTTCCAGAAGCTGCTAGAGTGCCTCTGATGCCTTGTTCTATCTACTGTGACTGCTCTCTTAGCGTATTAGACAACCAGTATTCCTTCTTTGCCTGGTCTGTCTTTTACTATCTCCCACTTTTTCTTGCACTCCTTTCTTTTGATACCTTCTTGGAGTTCTGTATTCCACCAACTTTTCTCATGCACCTTATTTCCAAACCTGGCTTGGCCACATATTTGTTCTGTAAATCTTCACACATTCTGTTTTGAGACACCACTATTTTTCAGTTCTACCCATTTCCTCTTCTTGAGTTGCTACAGCCCTGAGTATTTCCTTCAACTTTTTGGAATTTTTGTGCCTTTGCTCCAGTAAATTTCTAGGTCTTCAGCCTAGTTTCTGTTGACCTTGCATTCTTCTTTGATCACTGTATGCAGCTGATTGCCGCCACCACTGGTTTACACTGTGGGCTGACTGTTTCACTGGGGATGACTTTACAATCTCCAAGTCTGCCCCAAAGACTTTTCCTTACTAGAGGGAATTCTAACAGAGATGAATGTTAGCAGCTCTTGTATGTAACCTTGTCAGAGTCTGTCTGTCAAAACCATGTGCTAGCCACCATCAAGCCATTTGCCAGAAATCTAGAATGGCCTTCCATTCTTTAGTGCTGTTGCCTCCATCCATGTGGACTCTAGCTGTCCTCATGTCTTGCTCTGTCTGCCCCACTATGAACATTCCGGCCCTCCCTTATCACTACCAAATTAAGCTGACCTGCCTAAATGCACTGTTTTCCTCAATCAAAACCATGATGTGGAGCACAGGCCAAGATTATGAATACTGCTTTATTTTAACATTGGAGTCCGGTTGCCACGACTCTATCACTAACTCTGCTAACAACCCTCACGGTCTTCAGAAGATTCTCCCTCACCCCAACTCCCACACCATTTCTGGTCTGTCCTAAATGGATCGGGTTATGCAAGTTGTAAAAATACACCATACTAAGGAAGGTTATACTGGTTGTGTTTACATCACAATTATATTTATCAAGATTTTGCAGATAGTCACTTACATAAAGATGACAATATTATCTTTGTACTTGTGAAAACCGAATAAATTCTACCATAAATATTTGCATGCTTGTTTCTGATATTTAAAAATGATAAAGAATATTTTTCAGACAAAGAAAACAAAAAAAGGATCAAGATCAGAACTCACCATGTGTACGAAAAGAACTGGGATCTGACATGGACAGCGTAGTGGTATTATATAATTCTCTTAGTCTAGTAAAGTCACATCACAAAGACATGTTATGCTACTTTTTCAAACTTGATGTATAAACATTTGTAATATAGTTATTCAAAAATATAACATGAACATAATCTAAATAATTCCCTTTCTCCCTGGTGTTGGCACCGTACAGGCACTCATTTTAAATTAAATATATTTTGTACCTATACATTAGATCAACTACAGTATGGTAATTTCTGATTCAAATTTATATACTAGATTGATCATGACAACCCCTCACTTCAAAAGTGAGAAAAATGTCTATATTGTTCACAGATGGGGATTTCAAAACAGGAAATATCAACAGTTATGCATTGCAAAAGCCTTGCAAAGACGGCACAAATAGCAAATGGACCACACAACTGTTCATCATAGTCTTGTGAGGTAAAAACCTTAACCATTTACACATATTTCTTAAATGGCCAAGGAGTAGTTCTATGTGCAGCAGCATCTCTCTTTCTATTAAGTTTTTCCTTAAAGCTGCCAAAAGCTATTACAGCAAAATGCATCCCTGTCTGTTGCCTGCACTTGAACAGACATTTCACTCTGATCAGATGCACTATATATTTAAAGGCTGACATTAGGAGTTCCACCTTACATGCAATATTCCAAAAAATAGCACACTTACAACACTATAGGCACTTAATCTGGGATTCAACTAAATGCAAAATACTATACACCATAATGTTAGACTTGTGAGTAGAGCTCTAGCTAAAAGAGCAGACAAGCTTGACATCATAGGTGTTGGTTAGGATTGCGAGACATCAGCTTTCTCAGGCTGCTAAACCCAATTCACAACTTCCATAATGCACTGACCAAGTCCAATACTCTAGTTGTCATTATAAGAACTGTACAAGAGACAAAAGGCAGGGGAAGGGTAGTGGAATGCTTTTTGCAGCCATATCACTCACAGATCCAGTGTTATGAAAAATACTCATAACTTCTGTAACACAATGTAAACCTTTGATGTAAGAAAATATATGATAGGTTCATAGGTAGGTACTAGGCTATTGGCCCTAGGACCTATATACGCCTACTCAAAAATGTACCCTGGCTTTCGCCACCCAAGAAAAAATATTTTCCTGTCCCTCTGTCGAGCAGAGCCACAGAGGTGATCCCCATGGTGAATCTCCTATTTCACATCCAATCATCAAGATTTTTCTTGAAGAGTGCTAATGAGGAGGTTTGTTTGATATAGATAGGTAGTGTGTTCCAGAGTATGGGAAGTCTCTGGGACAGGAATCTATCCCTCCAGCATGTTCTGTTTATTGTGGTGACAAGGTTTAGGTCCCTAGAGCATGTAGCTCGGAGGGACTGGGATTTCTTTAAGTGGAGCATGTCCAACAGCTCTGGGTTTCATAGCTTTGTATGTTAGGCAGAGATCGCCTCTGAGTAGGCGATACGCGACAGAGTAAAGCTGGAGTTTCTTGAGATGGTCTGTGTAGGGCATCTGTTTGAGGTTGGTAATCTTCTTTGTGAGGTATTTCTGTGGCCTTTCCAGTTGTTGGTACATACCAAAAGGAGCGTTGTACTCTAACGGGTCTAATGAGTGACGAGTAGAGGGGAACAATGACCTCTTTTTTCCTGGATGAGAAACCTTTTGTGATGAGGTGTGCCACGTAGAAGGATTTCCTGACTACTGTGGCGATGTGATTATCAAAGGAGAGACTACTGTCCACCTGTGTCACAAGGTCTTTTATCACACTTTCGGTGTTAAGTAGACTACCACCTATGTGGTAGCTCATGGGTACAGAGTTTTTACCAAAGGGGATGACAATGCACTTTCTGGTATGGAGCTTGAGGCCATGACTTTGACACCAGGCATCTGTCTCAGTGAGGTCCTTTTATAGGATGTCCACATCGTTAGGAGTTTCGATTATGGCTCCTAGTTTACAGTTATCTGTGAACTTCGTTAGCCAAAGACCTTCTGTGTTAGCCTGTACTTCAGAAAAGTAGATACCAAACTGGAGAAGACCCAGGAATGAACCCTGTGGTACTCCACTTGTCACTGGTCTGAAGTTGGATTTGGAGTCTGCTACTTTCACAGTGTGGGTTCTGTCAGAGAGCCAGTTGGCAACTCATCTTGTGACACAGGGATTTACACCTAGTTTAGTGAGTTTCTCTATAATTCCAGAGTGAGGGATGGTGTCAAAAGCCTTGGCGAGATCTAGACAGGCTGTGTGAACCACCTTACCCTCGTCTATGGCTTTGGTTACTGCTTCAAAGAAGTCTATCAGGTTTAGGAGACATGATCTGCATTTTACAAACACGAACTGGGTGGGGTCCAGAGTTTGGAGATTACCAATGTCTTTGTTTATAAGTTCCATGATGACAGATGCAGATCAGGGTCATTAGGCTAATGGGGTGGTAGTTCCCGGGGTCCGTGGTGGCTCCCCCTTTGTGGAGTGGGATAACCATCACTGTGCGCTATTCACTGGGCACAAAGCCCGAGATGGAGGCTATGACTGAACATAGTGCTTAGGTGGGGTGCCAGTTCATTCTGTAGTTCATACAGAACGCAGCCTGGGATGTTGTCAGGTCCCATGGATGCTATGTTCTTGGCTTTGGAGTGCGTGTTTTTTACCTGTGCAGCCGTGGATTACAGGAACTTTACATTCTTCCGGTGACAACCAACTTGTAATTCTTTGCAAAGTTATTCATGGAAGGTCAAAAACTAGCTGCACAAATAGCATCCAAGGAGGTGATATAGAAGATGGTCAAGGATGTAGATGGCGCTCTGACAAAATGTCTTTTGCAACTGTTTTGCAATATTGGTCATAAAAGAAGACAATGCAATTAAAATACCACCAGGAGTGACATTGTTTGGCAACATTTCTGCCCGCATGTCATTTGGTAAAAGGAACAAGGAGTTGATCATCTTTCATTTTGGAATTTGTTCTAGTTATACAATATGGGAGACACTTGTGCATATCCATGCAAAGATGAAAAGTTTTATTAATTAGAATATAGTGTGAAGAAAACTGGCAAATAAGTTGATTTAAATTAAACTCTATACCTAGCTAAAAGAATGGGTGTAAACAGTGAAACTCATCATTCAGGATAAAAAACAGCTACAACAGAGTTAAAGATAAAGCTTTTAAGCCAGGAATCTGCCTAAATGATACAAGTCCCATTAGAAACAATGTATTCTAACACAAGAAAACAAATGTTATGTTCTTCACATTTAGAAAGATGTGTAGGACCACAGTGGCAGATCCAGGAATTTGCAGAAGTGTGGGTGCAGTTTAGAAAGTAAGTACATGGAGAGAACATGTGAAAACAAAATAAAGGTCTAGAGGTACATTACATTGAGATAATGACCACAATAATGTACTTCAGATAGTTTCTCAGACACAGAAAAGCCATATTATTCAATAGTGATTATGTACCTGACCTCTGATTTTACAGCATGTTTTTTCACCACTTCCCCCCTCAGAAAACCGAAATATTTAATGACCACAGTATTGGATTTCAGCTGGTTGGCCCAAGACACATAATGCCCCTTGATAAGCCACATAAAAGAGACAGCCAACTTCTCTTTGCATCTAAAGGTGTAGTTGAGAGGAAAGTGGAAAAAAAAATGACCGAGTACATCAATGTATTTTAATTAGCTGCTGACAGGCACATATACTGCTACTCTGACAAGCCACATAAAAAACACAGCCACTTTTTGGATACACCTGCTGTCTGACTGTGAGGACTGCAGTACTGTACTTCATCTGTCTCCATGGACATGTAAACTACACCCTGGCAAGCCATATCAAAAAGATGTTCACCTTTTATGTACACCTCTGTGGTTTGAGTCTGTGGACAGTGAAAGAATGACCACAGTTATGTATTTCAACTGGAGGCTCATAGTTACACACTTTCCCTATGACAAGCTATATTAAATCCTTTGAAAGCAGTCTCCTCACTCTTGCCTCCAAAAGACAGCTACCTTCTGTGTACATCTCCAAGCTTTGATTGTGAAGAACATAAAATAGCTAATGACCACAGTGCTATGTTTCAGCTGGCTGATCATGGGACACACAACCCATAGCTCTGAAGCTACATCAAAAAGATTTTCAAGTGTGATGGCTGATTATTATTTCATTCCATCAACCACCGTTTCTATAGAGTACAGATTAATGATCTTCAACCTTTTATCAATGAAAAAGAATGTCACTCTGTTGGAGAATTCTAACCTTAATTACACAGTAACCCCATTAGTACTGCAAATCTAATTAATGAATTTGAGCTCACATAGATCATTTCTAACCACAGCAACCTCAGTCTTAGCAACCAGCCTAATTCCCTCCTTGACTGGCTTTTTACAGACAGGCCTAATCACACAAAAGCTGTATTAAGTTCTTCAATTCCATCAGTGATTTCTGCACCACCTTTACAATATGATACTTTACAAATACAATATCTAGCTTACTTGTAGCCTTTAAACAGACTGGTCAAAGGTGCTGCTGCAGTTGTCTGCATAGGGGAACTTTGCTCATCTCATAAGGACATCTTGCACTCACCTGGTATTTTTCTTGACATTTACTAAATAACGGTATGCAGAGGAAGGGTGGAGGGGAGGCAGAAATGATTATGCTTGCTCATCTCTCACAGTCAAAATGAAAAAAAGACTGGTTTTAGATATCTCACAATGTGGTTCTTCCCATGTTAAAAGTTAATTATACTGCTCATAGAAATTAATGCTGTATGAAGTTCAGATAAAAATTACAACATATAGACACATCCAGCAAACCTGTTTTCCTGGACAATCCATGTCTGTTGTGAAATATTTATAAACTCTCTGGCATGCTGTGCCACAGGACAGTGACAACATTCCTAGCTAGTCTGAGGCAAGGTTGAATTACCTTTGCCTCATTCTAACTGACAACTTTAGACCTTGCCTCATTCTAACTGACAACTTTAGAACAAAGTTTGCAGTACGGTTGAACTCAGTACATCTCCTCACCTCAGTCCAACACAGTCACCAAGATTCACACTCCTTATAGTCAACTTTAAAAAAGAAGCCTCCCAATAATTATCAGAAATCCTCACTAAGCTACTAGGTCATGGCCACCTAGGTTTTAACCTTCTATACAACCATTTTTTAAATGTCTGCCAACATGACTTACATATATAAATCCTGGTTACAGACTCTCTTTAACCAGTCACTCCAGAGCTTGAAAAAATGTAATCAACATTCTTCTTCCTAATGGTGAATGCTGTCTTGCGCTCTCTGCAACTGCTAATCAATTTTGATTTTTCCAGTTCTAGGACGTTACTGAATAGAACTCAATGCATTTCCGATCATAAAGGATTTTTTTCTAGTTTATGACACTATCTCCTTTTGAAATCACACGTTCAGATTTGCCTACAGTTCCCTCATCATTACCTCCCAACTTAACAATGACAGAAGACTGCATCACTGAGACTCTTACTGGCACATTATTTGCTTATACTGCCTAAGCTGTAAACTGCCATCATTGTTTCTTCATTTTTAGATTGGTCTGTTTAAATCTAATTATGTGTCTTGGGTGTCATTTATTATAAGGATAATTATTTAAACAGTATTCTGTAGAATTATATTATTCTCTTTACAAGTCTTTGTATCCGAGCTGCAGAAGTGTGGTACGTTTCTTTCTATACTTTTTTCATTACTTTATATTCGTGGTGCTCTTTTTGATTATATTTTCAGTAGCTGACATATCTTTTCAGATGAGCTGCTGTATCATTTGGAGTTTTCTAGTCACCTTTTATAAACTTTCTCATTCCCCTGTTATCACAAGTCTGTCCTGTTCTGTTCATTAAGGATTATGTCTTTGCCCACTTTGTACAAAAGATCTAGGCATATGACTTTCAACTTAGTGTACCTGTGGTTCAGCTCTACAGCTCTTTTAATGAATTACCAAAACACTTAACTACTTCTGGTTGTCTATACTTCCCAAATTACAAATATACCACCTACAACTCTGAACCTGTCTGCCACTCCAGGAAAACTGTCATGGCATTTAAAAATGTAGGTATCATATCTGACTACACCCTCTTATTCTAGCTACTTGCTGACATTATATATTTTTAAAGCACATCGGAGTGCTTAGCCAATATTAAAGAGAACTCAGGACAACTGCTTGAGTCTGTGAACAAATGTATACTCATGTCCTGATCAGAATGCAGCCTATGATGTATGTTAAAGTCTTCCAAATTTTCACACTCCTCCAATGAAGTACAACAAAACAATAAATGGTGCTTTATCCTCTTTTTATGGCCTACTGACCGCCATTACAGACTTTTCCAACTGGCTTATCATTGCATAGTGAATAATTCTTTGTTCTCACAACTCACAGACATGCTAATGTTTAGTAATCAATGTCTATCATATCCAATACATGCATACACATCTACACTCCAAACACAGACACACAAACACACACACATTTCTCTTTTTCTAGCTGTATTCCTAGTAATGCTTTCTTAGACCCCTTCATCTCCTTGTCTACTGAATCTCTCTCTCTCTCTCTTCCGAAACAGCACACTTTTATTTGGCATTGTATCTTTAATGTTCTCAAATGCTTCCAGTTGATCTCCCTACGGTGTTCATATTGTAATGGTCCTGCATTTAACTGAAAAGCTTAAAAAATATGCTAGCACAATTATGGAATGATATTAAATGTAATTGCTTATGTAACCTGGTAACTACTGGGCATTTTCTGCTTAACTGAAGTTAAGACAGGGCTCCGATCTCCAACTAATATTATTGTACTGTAATGCAAATATTGTTCACTAATAAAGGTCATTATGCATCTTAACAACTAATGTTTTAGTGCTAATCACTTCCATATTATGTGCCCAGCTCATGGCTGGAAAGGGTTCTTCAGTCAGTCTTCTTCTTCTTTCGGCTTTTCCCGGTTAGGGGTCGCCACAGCGGATCACCTGTCCGCTCATGACTGGCAGTGGAGTTATACGGTGTTGAGTTGCCAGCCCGGCACCCAACCTTCCACAGAAGGCACACACATGCACACACTCACACCTAGGGTCAATTTAGTGTCTCCAATCCACCTACAGCATGTCTTTGGGATGTGGGAGGAAACCGGAGCACCCGGAGGAAACCCACGCAACCACAGGGAGGACATGCAGACTCCGCACAGAAGGCACCCCAGCCGAGAATCAAACCGGAGAACCTCTTGCTGTGAGGCAGCAACGCTAACCGCTGCACCACTGTGGCTGCCCTACAAAATGAAAGGTCTGTGACACACAAATCACTTTATTCACCAAAAGATTAGTGCTTTCGTCTGTGTAACCAAATCAGACTTCATCAGATAATCTTCAACAGTAAAAATCTGTTTAAATAGCCTCATTCCTAATTCAAAATTCCCTCAAAACTTTTTCAGTTAAAATTTAAAGAGAATTCAAAAACCTATATGTATACATGTTAAAAACATTTTCTAAAAGTAATAGCAGCCACTTGCAACATCCCCCATATAACATCATATAAAAATGTGTGTGTGTGTGTGTGTGTGTGTGTGTGTGTGTGTGTATATATATATATATATATATATATATATATATATATATATATATATATATATATATATATATATATATATATATATATTATATATCTTATAAATATGTATATACACACTTAAAAAGTAATGATGACGACAATAACAATAATAATAATATTAAACTCAAACTATATGAATTATGTAAATATATGGTCAAAATGTCCTGTTTATAAAAACATCTCTGATCATCGCTCTAAAGCTTTTAATCTTAAAAGACAGTAAATAGAACTAATATCATTCAAGCCTGGCCAGGAGCAGGCGTCCAGTTTCAATTGCCAAACCAATTCTTTCTTCTCTAAGTATAAACCTATTGAGCCACCCTAGGGTTATTTATACTGTCAATGACTATATATTGAAATGAATATTCAGGATGTTCTAAAATATGTTTTGCTAGGGCATTTGATTCTTTGATTTTTTTTTTAATACTGTATTCATGCTCATATACTCTATCACGGGACCTCCTTTCCATTTTGCCCACATAAAAACATTCACAATTTTTGCATGTTGCCAAATTAATAATATTCCTAGAATTACAGTTATATTTATTGTTAATGTAAAACTTCTGCCCCCTTGCTGAAAATGAATTCCCAGTACTTACGTTTACACAATATGGGCAGTGTTCACATTTAAGCATAGATTTAATACCATTAATTCTATTCATGTTGGTGTTCATACCCTCTAATATGTTCTTAAAACTCAGGCCCTTCCAATATACTATCTTTGGTGTTAGTGGTATATTATCTCTTATGATTTTCTCACCCAAAAGCATGTTCCAATTCTTATTGAATATCCATCTGATATATTCATAATCTGCAGTATATGTTGTAACCAAGGTCAGTGTAAATTAAGTAGGCGCATCTTCAACCCCATGCATGCTCGTACACTTCTCATTAATAACTCATAACCTCATTAATGAATTGATTAATGAGGTCAATAATAAAAAGAATTTGGGACACTTTAGCCCTATTTTACCAGCACAGATGTGTCACAAGCAAATAGTTATTAATGAGAACTGAACAGAATTAATGGTATTAAATCTATGTTTAAATGTGAACACTGCCCATATTGTGTAAAAGTAAGAACTGGGAATTCATTTTCAGCAAGGAGGCAGAAGTTTTACATTAATAATAAGTATTACTGTAAATCTAGGAATATTATGTTTTGCAACATGCAAAAATTGTGAATGCTTTTATGTGGGCAAAACGGAAAGGAGGTTACGTGATCGAGTATATGAGCATGAATACAGTATTAAAAAAAGCAAAGAATCAAATGCCCTTGCAAAACATACTTTAAAACATCCTGAATATTCATTTGAATATATTGTCATTGACAGTATAAATAACTCTAGGGGTGGCCCAATAGGTTTATACTTAGAGAAGAAAGAATTGGTTTGGCAAATGAAACTGGACGCCTGCTCCTCGCCAGGCTTGAATGATATTAGTTCTATTTACTGTCTTTTAAGATTAAAAGATTTAGGGCGATGATCAGAGATGTCTTTTTACAAACAGGACATTTTGACCATATATTTACACAATTCATATAGTTTGAGTTTATTAATGTTCTCATATAATTATTATTATTGCTTTTTAAGTGTGTATATACGTATTTATAATATAAATATACATATATACATATATATATATATATATATATATATATATATATATATATATATTTTTTTTAATATGATGTTACATGGGGGATGTTGCAAGTGACTGTTGTTATAAAATGTTTTTTAACATCTAGGTTTTTGAATTGTCTCTAAATTTTAACTGAACAAGTTTTGGAGGGAATCTTGAATTAGGAATGAGGGTATTTAAACTGATTTTGACTGCTAAAGATGATCTGATGAAGTCCGAATTGGTTACACAGATGAAAGTGCCAATCTTTTGATGAATAAAGTGACTGTGTCACAGACCTTCCGTTTTGTCGTTTTTGACTAGCGTTTCATTTTTCATACCTGTAAACAAATAAACAAGTGCATAAAAGCAGTGTTACACCATGCAATAATTTCAAAACACTACCCTTTCACATTTTAGTGCAAATGTATTCCAGCCTGATACATAGTATTTTTTTTCAAACATAAAGCACCAGTGACACCAACTATCAGTTTTCTTGCTTGTAAATGTCCAATATAACCAGCCCAGTGAGCAGCATAAGATACTATAATTTGCACTGCACTAGAGGCTTTTACAGGCATTTGAGAAGGTGAGTGGGTTGTCAGAAGAAGAATATGGAATACAACCGTAATACCTCTGATACTATTGCAACATCACAACCACTTCTGGTAATCAACTCTAAAGTGAGATACTCTGAAAGTGGTGGAACTAATATACTTCACCTTGTTGCTACCCTCCTCTGCCTTGCTGTTTATATTCTCTCTCCATCTCCACTATCTCTGTGATTAAAGGAGAAAAATCTTACTGGAATGCTGCTGTGGGCAGTGTAGACTATTACTGCTACCCACAGACAGCTGCGTTAATGAAAAAAGGGCCTAGAAAGTACAGTTGTGTATACTTACCATAAATGTAGATGTTCAAGTGTATTCACTATTGTAGTCATCACACTTGGGTTATCTGCCTGCAGGTAGCTCTCAGTCGGCCCGAATACCAGAGTCTTAGGATTTCTGCATCGGATGCTGTCGCTTCTTCCATGACGTCAGGTCGTCATGGGGTATAAAACAAGCAGCTGATGTCATTACATCAGTATTTCTTGCCCCAAATGTCAGGAGCCCCCAAACAGGAAGCTAGTATATGGTGGGGGAAACCACCAGTAAAAAATAAATACCAATGACATTAGGAATGGCCATAGAGAGGAGAAGTAGAAAGGTAGAGAAAGCCAGGGGGCTGAAGGTAGGGAAAAGTACAGTTGTGTACACTTACCGTAAATGTAGATGTTCGAGTGTATTCACTGTTGCAGTCATCACATTTAGGTTATCTGCTTGCAGTAGCCCTCAGTCGGCCTGATTATCACAGTCTTGGGTCCTGCGTCGGTTGCTGTCTCATCTTCCATGACGTCAGATAGTCAAAGCATGCAGCCGACGCCATTGCATCAGTTTTTCTTGCCCCAGATGTCAGGTGCCCCCCCCCCCAATGGGAAGCAATAAATATATAAATATACAAGGATATACCACCAACAAAAAAGCGTTTAAGCATAGTAAAGGAAAGTAGAGGTATAGCCAAAAGAAGTTAGGGGGATGGAGGGAGGGTAACCAAGACTGCAACAGTGAATACACTCGAACATCTACATTTATGGTAATTGTACACAACTGTACTATGTTCTTCATGTTTCACTGTTGCAGTCATCACATTTGGGTAGATTCCCAAAGCTAAGGTTGGGAGGAGGAATTTAGATAGCATTAGGACTAGCTAGAAGGCCCTGCAAGACTACAGTGGCAAAGCCAGCTCTGGATTTAGAGAAAATTGGCAAATGATAATGCTTGGTGAAAGTATGTACAGAACTCCAGGTAGCAGTTCCTAGGATGTCCCTGGTAGGGACGCCTCTAAGAAAGGCTGTAGAGGTAGATGCAGCCCTGGTTGAGTGAGGTCTGATCCCCTGTGGGACAGGTTTTCCATGGTGCTTATAGCAGAAATTAATGCAATTGTCTATCTATTTAGAAATGGTTTGCTTTGAAATAGCCTTCCCCTCTGCCCCTGCAGCAAATGCCAGCAGCAGTTGTTCAGATTTCCTTTGAGGTTTAGCCCTGTCCAAGTAGAATCTAAGTTGTCTGTGCACATCTAAGGAGTGCAGTATCCTTTCCCCTTTGTTCTGTGGAGTAGGAAAGAAGGTTGGCAAATGAATGGGCATGAAGGATGGATTGGTTCCGAGGGACACCCTGTCAGCATGAAAGATGATGAAAGACTCCACTGCCATATGGATCTGTAATTCAGATACCCTTCTTGCTGAAGTGACTGCTAAAATAAAAGTGGTTTTCCAAGAGAGAAATTTTCAATCTGCAGTAGCAGCTGGCTCGAAAGGAGGAAGACTTGAGTTTTTCCAAGACAAAGTTAAGGTCCCAGGCTGGGGTTGGAGCTCTCCTGGGTGGTCTTAATTTTTTTGCCCCTCTGAGGAACTGCTTGAGCAGTGGATGAGAGAAGAGGGGAGATTCTGTGTTATAATGAAGTGAAATGGCGGAGGCATGAATTTTGATGGAGGAAAAAAGACAGGCCCTTGTGAAGAATTTCAGTTAAGTATTGTAAAATCTGAGGTAAATTGGGTGCTGCTGTGCTCATCCCATGAGATTGGTTCCAGGCACAGAATCTTTTCCATTTTTCAGCTTAAGATTTTCTAGTACTAGGCCTCCTTGCCTCTAAAATGATATCCATCACTGGTATACTGAGGGATGGTAAAGGAGAGATTAAGTAATTAGCCAGGATGCTAGGTTCAGTGTTTGAAGCCGAGGGTGCAGAATCTGATTCTCCTGCTGAGACAACAGTGAAGGAGTCTGAGGCAGGTGCCATGGGGTCAACCGTGGCACATTGCACAAGAGGGGGTACCAGTGCTGGCATGGCTAGTCTGGTGCAATCAAAATCGTCCTTGGTTTGTCCTGTTTGATCTTTAGTAGTACTTTGGAGAGCAGAGGCAGAGGAGGGAAGGCATAAACTGACAGGTTTTTCCAGCTGAAGGACAGAGCATCCACTTTCCAAGCTTGTTTGTGGGGAGTCCTTGTGCAAAATTTGTCAAGTTGATTGCTCTGGGGGGAGGCAAACAGGTCTATATCCGGGCTCCCCCATTTGCTTGTCAACATGTTGAAAATCCTTGGTTCCAGTTTCCACTCGTGTAGGTCCATGAGGTTTCTGCTTAGTCTGTCTGCCAGTGTATTTAATTTCCCTTGCAGGAATTGAGCTTGTAGATGCACTTGGTAGCTCAAGGCTGTGTTCCACAATGCCATGGCTAGTCTGCAGAGGGGGTAAGAATGCGTACCCCCCTGCTTGTTTATGCACTACATAACAGTGGTGTTGCCCATCTTTACCAATAGTTGTCCTGGAAGAATGTGGTCCTTGAAGGCTGTCAGAGCATTCTGTACAGCTAACATTTCTTTTTGATTGATATGCAGGTACATTTGGCTTGGGTTCCATTTGCCCTGAATGCACTTCCCTGCCAGGTGAGTCCCCCATGCATAGTCTGATACACCTGTTGTTAGGGTTTGGGCGGCAGGGGGTAGTGTGAATGGTAGTCCTTTGTTTTGGTGGCAGGCCTCTTCCCACCAAAGGAACTCTAGGCGTAGGCAAGGTATGATAGGAATCATTGCTTCTAGATCCTGAGAGAGTGTTGACACCGTAGGCTTTTTAGATACCATTGTAGTTTCCCCATATGCAGTCTTACATATGGAATTAGAAGAATGCAGGAGGCCATGAACCCCAAGGCTTGCAGTATTTGCTTTGCAGATAGCAGGGTTTTTGTGCCCACTTGTTTGAAATGGGTTGTCAAATGAATTTGTTTCTCTGGCATGAGGAAAGCCATCTGAGAAGTTGTATTCAAGCTTGCTCCCAAGAATACAATTTGTTGACAGGGTACCAGGTGTGATTTCTTTTCATTTATGGTGTACCCCAGACAAGTTAACACCCTTTGTACAAAGGCCAGATGATTCAAAAGTATGTCCTGGCTTTCTGCCTGAATAAGACAATTGTCCAGGTATGGGTATATTTGAATATTTCTTTGCCTGCAAAATGCAATAACTAGAGCTAGTCACTTTGTGAACACTCTAGGCGCAGTAGATAAGCCAAAGGGCAGTGCAGAGAACTGATAGTGCGTGTAGCCTGTTTTGAAGCATAGGTATCTTCTTCAAGATTCCCTGACTGGGATGTGCAGGTATGCCTCTTAAATCTAGTGTTGCCAACCACGCATCTTTGCCTAGCATAGGATGCAACTGGTGAAGAATCAGCATCTTGAATTTTGGAATCACCAAAAAGGTGTTTAGAGTAGACAGGTCCAGGATAGGGCACTATGAATTTTCTTTTCTGGGTACCAAGAAAAGTCTTGAGTAGAAACCTTGTCCCTTTTCCTCTTCTGGTACCAACTGAATAGCCCCCATGCTTAAGAGAGAGAGTACATGCTTTTGGGCCTCTGCCCACTGATTTGGGGGTAGATCTGGCCACCCGCTTGGTGTTGGCAACATGTGGAAGTGAAATCTGTATCCCTGGGACACTATATTTAAAACCCATTTGTCCTAGGTAATGAGTTCCCAGTTCTTTGCATGAAGAGCAATCTTTCCCCCCAAAGGGGCAGTCAGTTGTTAAGTGCTTGGAGGACTTCAAAAGAAGTCACTAAGACAGTTTACCATGGGGGGAGTTTTATTACTTCCAGATTTGGAAGTGGAGGCCCCCCACTGCTTAGTCCTGTGCATACCCTGGGACTGCAGCCTGGGAGCTCTGCTGGATCTGGGTTTGGACTGAGGAGGTCTGGAAGAGGCAGGAAAGGACCAACTCTTGAAAGGCCAATGCCTACTAAATATTGGAGGTTGTACTTGTAAAAACTAACAGTTTGCATAGATTTAGCTTTTTCTTCCATCTTTTTAAGAACTACTTCTGCCTTGTTGCCAAACAGGAGGTCCTGGTTTATGAGAGTATCCAGTCATTTGGCTTTAACATGATCAGGTAGGAATTGCTCCTTAAGCCAAGCATGCCTTCTAAGTACAGACCCAGTTAGAGCAGCCCTGCAAGATGCCTCTAGAGAATCAAAACCACCTTGCAAAGTATGTTTTCCAAGTTGTTCAGCTGAATGCAGTAAATCCTGTAAATCCTTATTTTCAGCACAATCAGGAATCCACATAATTTTCTGTTTAAGTAATCCAATAATATGCTGCTGATACTTTAACATATGAAACTGGCAGTTTAAGGCCCTAATGGCCAGAGTTGCAGAAGTGTATACCTTCTTACCCCATCTATCCAGCGCCCTGAAGTCTCTATCAGAGGGAGTAAGAGTTTTGGCAGTAGTAGCTTTAATGCCCTTGGGCTCCTGTGAAATGGTCTCAGGATCCGCAGTAAGATTTTTAAAAAGGAACTTGTGAGAGTCAGGGACCCTGTAATATCTATCAGGTTTTCTGGGAGCAGAAGGTAAAGAGTCAGGGGCCAAGCTAGATTCTGCAAATGCATCATCAACTGTCTAGTACAGGAGGTATGGCTAAAGGCCTGTGCTTGGGCAGGAGTAAGAAATCCCTAAGCCTCTTTTTAGAATCAGAGAAATCTTGACTTTCCCATTGAAAATGCTCCCGGAGAGTATGCAAGGTTTCACCAAAAGAGAAATATTCTGGGGGCAGAGTCTTCAGCATCAGAATCCTCACTGGTAGATAAGGGTAACTCCTGGTCATCAGAGGAAACAGAAAATTCAGAATCCTGGTCAGAAGCATCATAAACAAACTCAGTCCTAGGTCTCTTTGGGGGGGGGGGGGGGGGTTGGCTTCCCTTGAATAAAGTAATAAGGACTTCAGCCATTCTTATTTGTTTTTAGGCACAGAGGCCTGACCATGTGGTCTGGGCATTAGTTTTCTAGGCATGGTTCGAGATTTAGGCCTTGAAGAAGAAGATGGTGTCTGTTTAATCCGCAAGTCAGTAGGCCTGAATACACCCTCAGAAGCCGGTGATTAAACAGTGGCTCCAGACCCATCCAAGGTAGAGACATCCGCAGGTTTCACAGTTGAAGCATCTCGCTGCATACTCCGAATGAGTCTCGGTAGAGGCCTGCGAATCAGAAGTAGCCAGTATCAGGTGCTGCGAAACTGTCTCACTGAGTACCGGCAAACTGGCGACTGGCTTAGAAGAAGCGTCGTCGGCAGCATTGGACCTAGGTGGCCTGTCTCTGTCTTTATCTTTGCACTTTTTCGGAATGCCAGTAGTCGGCTGGCTGACCGAAGACATATCAGGATAATTGAACCGAGCACCAAAATATTTAGAAGCATTAATATAGCGACGACGGATAGTTCGTGGTTTAAATAAGGCACAAGACAGACAGCGAGGTACTTCGTGGTGAGGGCCTAGGCAAGGAATACAGTACGAATGAAAATTTTTATGAGGTATTTGCTTTCCACAAGTAATGCAATTACTTACTTTTACTGACATCGGTTAAGAGCAAGAAAAAGTTTCCCCAATGGGGTACTTAGCTTTTAGTTGAAGACTTCGGTTCTGAAACTCGAAAATGAAAATTTCAGGAGTCGGCCGAACGGCACTTGCGAACTGCTTCGGGCACCTCACGGCAAGAAAGTCTGATGTAATGGTGTCAGCTGCATGCTTTATACCCCTGACTAACCGACGTCATGGAAGATGAGAAAGGAACCGACGCAGGACCCAAGACTTTGATAAATTAGACCGACTGAGGGCTACTGCAAGCAGATAACCCAAATGTGATGACTGCAACAGTGAAACACGAAAAACATCCAGGACTGCAACAGTAAATACACTCTAACATCTACATTTATGGTAAGTGTACACAACTGTACTACATTCTTCGTGTTTCACTGTTGCAGTCATCACACTTGGGTTGATTCCCAAAGCTGACGAAGGGTGGAGCCAGTCAAGAAGTGTTAGGGCTGACTAGTAGGCCTTGCAAGACTGCTGTAGCAAATCCAGCGTTGGATTTAGAAAAGATTGGTAAGTGGTAATGCTTGGTGAAGGTGTGTACAGAACTCCAGGTTGCAGCTTCCAGGATGTCCCTGGTAGGAACCCCGCTGAGAAATGCTGTAGAGGTGGAAGTAGCCCAAGTGGAATGTGGTCTGATCCCCCATGGGGTAGGTTTTCCATGGTGCTTGTAGCAAAAATGGATGCAGTGTGCTATCCATTTGGAAATGGTTTGCTTTGAAATAGCCTTGTCCTCTGCTCCTGTAGCAAAGCTGACTAGCAGCTGGTCAGACTTTCTGAAAGATTTAGTTCCGTCAAGGTAGAACCTGAGCTGTCTGTGCACGTCCAAGGAGTGCAGGATGTTTTCCCCTTTATTCTGAGGAGTAGGAAAGAAGGTTGGCAAATGGGTGGATTGGTTTAGAGCCACACTGGACACCACCTTAGGCATAAAGGAGGAGTTAGTCTTGATGGTAACCCTGTCAGCATGGAAAATAATGAAGGGTTCACAGCCATTAGTGCCTGTTACTCAGACACTCTTCTTGTTGAAGTTATGGCTAAAAGCAAGGCTGTTTCCCAAGAGAGGAATTTTAACTCTGCTGAAGCCATAGGTTCAAAAGGGGGAAGTGTGAGCTTTTCCAGTACAACGTTAAGGTCCCAGGCAGGGGTGGGTGCTCTCCTAGGGGGCCTTAAGTTGTTAGCCCCTCTGTTTGATGAGAGGGTGAGAAAACAGAAGTGGCTCAGTATTATAATGAGCTGAAATGGCAGAGGTATGAATCTTAATGGAGGAGAAGGACAGGCCTCTGTGGAGTAGCTCTGCTAGGTAATCCAGGATTTGAGGCAAGGAGGGTACTGCTGTGCCCTTTCCTTGAGACTGATTCCAAGAACAATATATTTTCCACTTTTCAGCATAGGATTTCCTAGTACTTGGTCTTCTGGCCTCAAGAATGATGTTCAGCACCTGTTTGCTGAAGGTTGCTGGTGGTGTATTCAGGGGATAAGCCAGGCTGCAAGGTTTAGGGTTTGCAACTGTGGATGCAAAATCTGTCACTCCTGCTGAGACAGCAGGGTAGGGGTCTGGTGAAGATGCCATGGTGGCACTGTTGTCAGACTGTGTAAGAGTGAGTACCAGTGCTGGCGCGGCCAGACTGAGGCAATAAGAATTGTCCTTGGCCTGTCCTGTTTGATCTTGAGTAGCACTTTTGAGAGGAGGGGCAGAGGAGGAAAGGATTAGATTGAGAGGTTTTTCCATTGGAAGGATAGGGCATCCACCTTCCAGGCCCTGCTGTGAATTTTGTTTGCCTGGCAGGAATTGAGCTTGTGTTCCACAGAGCCATGGCTAACCTGCAGAGTGGGTAAAAATGGGTTCCCTCCTGCTTGTTTATGTAGCACATAACTGTGGTGTTGGCTGTTTTTATCAGCAGCAGCTGTCCTGGAAGGATTACGTATTTGAAGGCTGTCAGAGCATTCTGTACAGCTAGCATCTCTTTTTGATTGATGTGCAGAAGAATTTGGCCTGGGCTCCACTTGCCCTGAATGCATTTGCCTGCCATGTGAGCCCCCATGCATAGTCTGATGCATCTGTTGTCAGGGTTTGGGCGGCAAGGGGTTGAGTGAAAGGCAGTCCCTTGTTGTGGTTGCATGCTTTTGCCCACCAAAGGAACTCTGCCCTCAGACAAGGTATGACTGGGATGACTGTTTCCAGATTCTGAGAATGACAGCACCAAAGACTTTTTAAGTACCACTGAAGTTTCCTCATATGCAGTCTTGCATATGAGATTAGCAGAATACATGAGGCCATGAACCCTAGGGCTTGCAGAATTTTCCTTGCAGATAGCTGGGTTTTGGTGGCCATTTGTTTGAAGTAACTGGTCAAATAGACTGTTTTTTCTGGAGTGAGAAATGCCATCTGGGAAGTTGTGTTCAAGCTTGCTCCCAGGAAAACAATTTTTTGACTGGGCACCAGTTGTGATTTCTTTTCATTGATGGTGCACCCCAATGAAGTGATGAGTCTTTTTACAAATGCCAGGTGCTGAAGAAGCAATCCCTGACTGTCCGCCTGAATCAGGCAATCGTCCAAGTATGGGAAAATTTCGATATTTCTCTGTCTGCAGTATGCAATGGCTGGAGCCAGGCACTTTGTGAATACTCTGGGCGCAGTAGATAAGCCAAAGGGAAGTGCAGAGAACTGATGGTGCACAGAGCCTAACCTGAAGCATAGATATTTCTTGGAAGACTCCCTTATGGGGATGTGCAGATAAGCTTCTTTTAAGTCTAGGGTGATTAACCAGGCATCCTTGGCTAGCATAGGGAGAAGCTGTTGTAGGGTACGCATTATGAATTTTGGGACCACCAGAAAAGTGCTGAGAATTGATAGATCCAGCATTGGGTGACAAGAGCCCTCTTTTCTGGGCACCAGGAACAAGTCTGGAGTAGAAACCCTTCCCCCTTTGTTCTACTGGAACAGGTTGAATAGCCCTGATATTGAGCAGGGAAAGCACTTGCTTTTGAGCCTCTGCCCACTGGTTTGGAGGAAGGTCTGGAAACCCACTTGGGGTTGGCAGTGAATGGAAGTAGAATCTGTACCCCTGGGATACAATGTTTAGGACACATCGGTCCTGAGTAATGGACATCCAGTTTTTTGGATGAAGAACAAGTTTTCCTCCTAGGGGCACATGTAATTGGGCAGGGCTGGGAAGGATAATTGAAATGTCATTGTGAACTTTTTCCATAAGGGATTATGAGGTGGGAGCACTCCATTGTTTAGATCTCTGCATATCCTGATACTGTAGTCTGGGTGGCCTATCTCCCCTGGGTTTCGGCTGAGAAGGACTGGGAGGGGCTGGAAGGGGCCAGTTTTTAGAAGGCCAATGCTTACTGAATCTAGCTGGCTGCACTTGTAAGAATTATTTAACAGTTTGCATAGATTTAGCTTTTTCTTGCATCTTTCTAAGAACCTCTTCTGCTTTGGTGCCAAAAAAACAGTCCTTATTTAAAGGAGCGTCTAGTAATTTTAATTTGACATGATCTGGCAAGGTTTGTTCCTTCAGCCAAGCATGCCTTCTCAGTACAGACTCAGTGACTGCAGCCTTCCAAGATGCTTCTAGGACATCAAAACCGCAGTGCAAAGTATGCTTACTAACTTGGTTTGCAGAATGCATTAACTCTTGTAAATCTTTATTTTCTGCACAATCTGGAAGCAACACCATTTTTTGTTTAATTAGTTCCATAATATGTTGCTGGTACTTCAACATGTGAAACTGGCAATTTAATGCCCTGATGGCAAGAGTTGCAGAGGTATATATCTTCTTACCCAATCGGTCTAAAGCTCTGGAATCCCTGTCCGAAGGGGTAGGGTTTTTGGCTGTTGTAGCCTTAATACCTTTAGGTCCCTGGGAAATGGTCTCTAGATCCACAGTAGGATTCTTAAAGAGAAATTTGTGAGAATCAGGTATTCTGTAGTACCTGTCAGGTTTTCTACGGGCTGGTGGTAAAGTGTCTGGAGTAAGACTGGATTTCATGAAGACATAGGTTCATAGGTAGGTACTAGGCTATCTGCCCGAGGGCATTTATAAGCTTAGCCAGAGTATGTTGGCTTTAACCGCCCGATTGGCTCTGCTTGACAGAGGATCAGTTAATTAATCAATGAAGTGATCCCAGGGGTGTATTTTCTGTTACCTATCCACTCGTCAAGGTTTCTCTTGAAGAGTGTTAGTGAGGGGCTCTGCCTGATGTAATTTGGAATTTTGTTCCAAAGCATGGGGAGTCTCTATGACAGGAATCTATCCCTCCAGCATGTTCTACTTATTGTTGATGCAAGGTTTAGCTCACTAGAGCGCGTGGCTCACAGTGACTTGGATTTACTTAGGTGGAGCATGTGACAGAAGACTGCATCACTGAGACTCTTACTGGCACATTATTTGCTTATACTATATAAGCTGTAAACTGCCATCATTGTTTCTTCATTTTTAGATTGGTCTGTTTAAATCTAATTATGTGTCTTGGGTGTCATTTATTATAAGGATAATTATTTAAACAGTATTCTGTAGAATTATATTATTCTCTTTACAAGTCTTTGTATCCGAGCTGCAGAAGTGTGAATGCGTTTCTTTCTATACTTTTTTCATTACTTTATATTCGTGGTGCTCTTTTTGATTATATTTTCAGTAGCTGACATATCTTTTCAGATGAGCTGCTGTATCATTTGGAGTTTTCTAGTCACCTTTTATAAACTTTCTCATTCCCCTGTTATCACAAGTCTGTCCTGTTCTGTTCATTAAGGATTATGTCTTTGCCCACTTGGTACAAAAGATCTAGGCATATGACTTTCAACTTAGTGTACCTGTGGTTCAGCTCTACAGCTCTTTTAATGAATTACCAAAACACTTAACTACTTCTGGTTGTCTATACTTCCCAAATTACAAATATACCACCTACAACTCTGAACCTGTCTGCCACTCCAGGAAAACTGTCATGGCATTTAAAAATGTAGGTATCATATCTGACTACACCCTCTTATTCTAGCTACTTGCTGACCTTATATATTTTTAAAGCACATCTGAGTGCTTAGCCAATATTAAAGAGAACTCAGCACAACTGCTTGAGTCTGTGAACAAATGTATACTCATGTCCTGATCAGAATGCAGCCTATGATGTATGTTAAAGTCTTCCAAATTTTCACACTCCTCCAATGAAGTACAACAAAACAATAAATGGTGCTTTATCCTCTTTTTATGGCCTACTGACCGCCATTACAGACTTTTCCAACTGGCTTATCATTGCATAGTGAATAATTCTTTGTTCTCACAACTCACAGACATGCTAATGTTTAGTAATCAATGTCTATCATATCCAATACATGCATACACATCTACACTCCAAACACAGACACACAAACACACACACATTTCTCTTTTTCTAGCTGTATTCCTAGTAATGCTTTCTTAGACCCCTTCATCTCCTTGTCTACTGAATCTCTCTCTCTCTTTTCCGAAACAGCATACTTTTATTTGGCATTGTATCTTTAATGTTCTCAAATGCTTCCAGTTGATCTCCCTACTGTGTTCATATTGTAATGCTCCTGCATTTAACTGAAAAGCTTAAAAAATATGCTAGCACAATTATGGAATGATATTAAATGTAATTGCTTATGTAACCTGGTAACTACTGGGCATTTTCTGCTTAACTGAAGTTAAGACAGGGCTCCGATCTCTAACTAATATTATTGTACTGTAATGCAAATATTGTTCACTAATAAAGGTCATTATGCATCTTAACAACTAATGTTTTAGTGCTAATCACTTCCATATTATGTGCCCAGCTCATGGCTGGAAAGGGTTCTTCAGTCAGTCTTCTTCTTCTTTCAGCTTTTCCCGGTTAGGGGTCGCCACAGCGGATCACCTGTCCGCTCATGACTGGCAGTGGAGTTATACGGTGTTGAGTTGCCAGCCCGGCACCCAACCTTCCACAGAAGGCACACACATGCACACACTCACACCTAGGGTCAATTTAGTGTCTCCAATCCACCTACAGCATGTCTTTGGGATGTGGGAGGAAACCGGAGCACCCGGAGGAAACCCACGCAACCACAGGGAGGACATGCAGACTCCGCACAAAAGGCACCCCAGCCGAGAATCAAACCGGAGAACCTCTTGCTGTGAGGCAGCAACGCTAACCGCTGCACCACTGTGGCTGCCCTACAAAATGAAAGGTCTGTGACACACAAATCACTTTATTCACCAAAAGATTAGTGCTTTCGTCTGTGTAACCAAATCAGACTTCATCAGATAATCTTCAACAGTAAAAATCTGTTTAAATAGCCTCATTCCTAATTCAAAATTCCCTCCAAAACTTTTTCAGTTAAAATTTAAAGAGAATTCAAAAACCTATATGTATACATGTTAAAAACATTTTCTAAAAGTAATAGCAGACACTTGCAACATCCCCCATATAACATCATATAAAAATGTGTGTGTGTGTGTGTGTATATATATCTTATAAATATGTACATACACACTTAAAAAATAATGATGACGACAATAACAATAATAATAATATTAAACTCAAACTATATGAATTATGTAAATATATGGTCAAAATGTCCTGTTTATAAAAACATCTCTGATCATCGCTCTAAAGCTTTTAATCTTAAAAGACAGTAAATAGAACTAATATCATTCAAGCCTGGCCAGGAGCAGGCGTCCAGTTTCAATTGCCAAACCAATTCTTTCTTCTCTAAGTATAAACCTATTGAGCCACCCTAGGGTTATTTATACTGTCAATGACTATATATTGAAATGAATATTCAGGATGTTCTAAAATATGTTTTGCTAGGGCATTTGATTCTCTGATTTTTTTTTTTTAATACTGTATTCATGCTCATATACTCTATCACGGGACCTCCTTTCCATTTTGCCCACATAAAAACATTCACAATTTTTGCATGTTGCCAAATTAATAATATTCCTAGAATTACAGTTATATTTATTGTTAATGTAAAACTTCTGCCCCCTTGCTGAAAATGAATTCCCAGTACTTACGTTTACACAATATGGGCAGTGTTCACATTTAAGCATAGATTTAATACCATTAATTCTATTCATGTTGGTGTTCATACCCTCTAATATGTTCTTAAAACTCAGGCCCTTCCAATATACTATCTTTGGTGTTAGTGGTATATTATCTCTTATGATTTTCTCTCCCAAAAGTATGTTCCAACTCTTATTGAATATCCATCTGATATATTCATAATCTGCAGTATATGTTGTAACCAAGGTCAGTGTAAATTAAGTAGGCGCATCTTCCACCCCATGCATGCTCGTACACTTCTCATTAATAACTCATAACCTCATTAATGAATTGATTAATGAGGTCAATAATAAAAAGAATTTGGGACACTTTAGCCCTATTTTACCAGCACAGATGTGTCACAAGCAAATAGTTATTAATGAGAACTGAACAGAATTAATGGTATTAAATCTATGTTTAAATGTGAACACTGCCCATATTGTGTAAAAGTAAGAACTGGGAATTCATTTTCAGCAAGGAGGCAGAAGTTTTACATTAATAATAAGTATTACTGTAAATCTAGGAATATTATGTTTTGCAACATGCAAAAATTGTGAATGTTTTTATGTGGGCAAAACGGAAAGGAGGTTACGTGATCGAGTATATGAGCATGAATACAGTATTAAAAAAAGCAAAGAATCAAATGCCCTAGCAAAACATACTTTAAAACATCCTGAATATTCATTTGAATATATTGTCATTGACAGTATAAATAACTCTAGGGGTGGCCCAATAGGTTTATACTTAGAGAAGAAAGAATTGGTTTTGCAAATGAAACTGGACGCCTGCTCCTGGCCAGGCTTGAATGATATTAGTTCTATTTACTGTCTTTTAAGATTAAAAGATTTAGGGCGATGATCAGAGATGTCTTTTTACAAACAGGACATTTTGACCATATATTTACACAATTCATATAGTTTGAGTTTATTAATGTTCTCATACAATTATTATTATTGCTTTTTAAGTGTGTATATACGTATTTATAATATAAATATACATATATATATATATATATATATATATATATATATATATACATATATTTTTTTTAATATGATGTTACATGGGGGATGTTGCAAGTGACTGTTGTTATAAAATGTTTTTTAACATCTAGGTTTTTGAATTGTCTCTAAATTTTAACTGAACAAGTTTGGAGGGAATCTTGAATTAGGAATGAGGGTATTTAAACTGATTTTGACTGCTAAAGATGATCTGATGAAGTCCGAATTGGTTACACAGATGAAAGTGCCAATCTTTTGATGAATAAAGTGACTGTGTCACAGACCTTCCGTTTTGTTGTTTTTGAGTAGCGTTTCATTTTTCATACCTGTAAACAAATAAACAAGTGCATAAAAGCAGTGTTACACCATGCAATAATTTCAAAACACTACCCTTTCACATTTTAGTGCAAATGTATTCCAACCTGATACATAGTATTTTTTTTTCAAACATAAAGCACCAGTGACACCAACTATCAGTTTTCTTGCTTGTAAATGTCCAATATAACCAGCCCAGTGAGCAGCATAAGATACTATAATTTGCACTGCACTAGAGGCTTTTACAGGCATTTGAGAAGGTGAGTGGGTTGTCAGAAGAAGAATATGGAATACAACCGTAATACCTCTGATACTATTGCAACATCACAACCACTTCTGGTAATCAACTCTAAAGTGAGATACTCTGAAAGTGGTGGAACTAATATACTTCACCTTGTTGCTACCCTCCTCTGCCTTGCTGTTTATATTCTCTCTCCATCTCCACTATCTCTGTGATTAAAGGAGAAAAATCTTACTGGAATGCTGCTGTGGGCAGTGTAGACTATTACTGCTACCCACAGACAGCTGTGTTAATGAAAAAAGGGCCTAGAAAGTACAATTGTGTATACTTACCATAAATGTAGATGTTCAAGTGTATTCACTATTGTAGTCATCACACTTGGGTTATCTGCCTGCAGGTAGCTCTCAGTCGGCCCGAATACCAGAGTCTTAGGATTTCTGCATCGGATGCTGTCGCTTCTTCCATGACGTCAGGTCGTCAGGGGGTATAAAACAAGCAGCTGATGTCATTACATCAGTATTTCTTGCCCCAAATGTCAGGAGCCCCCAAACAGGAAGCTAGTATATGGTGGGGGAAACCACCAGTAAAAAATAAATACCAATGACATTAGGAATGGCCATAGAGAGGAGAAGTAGAAAGGTAGAGAAAGCCAGGGGGCTGAAGGTAGGGAAAAGTACAGTTGTGTACACTTACCGTAAATGTAGATGTTCGAGTGTATTCACTGTTGCAGTCATCACATTTAGGTTATCTGCTTGCAGTAGCCCTCAGTCGGCCTGATTATCACAGTCTTGGGTCCTGCGTCGGTTGCTGTCTCATCTTCCATGACGTCAGGTAGTCAAAGCATGCAGCCGACGCCATTGCATCAGTTTTTCTTGCCCCAGATGTCAGGTGCCCCCCCCCCCTAATGGGAAGCAATAAATATATAAATATACAAGGATATACCACCAACAAAAAAGTGTTTAAGCATAGTAAAGGAAAGTAGAGGTATAGCCAAAAGAAGTTAGGGGGCTGGAGGGAGGGTAACCAAGACTGCAACAGTGAATACACTCGAACATCTACATTTATGGTAATTGTACACAACTGTACTATGTTCTTCATGTTTCACTGTTGCAGTCATCACATTTGGGTAGATTCCCAAAGCTAAGGTTGGGAGGAGGAATTTAGATAGCATTAGGACTAGCTAGAAGGCCCTGCAAGACTACAGTGGCAAAGCCAGCTCTGGATTTAGAGAAAATTGGCAAATGATAATGCTTGGTGAAAGTATCCAGGTAGCAGTTCCTAGGATGTCCCTGGTAGGGACGCCTCTAAGAAAGGCTGTAGAGGTAGATGCAGCCCTGGTTGAGTGAGGTCTGATCCCCTGTGGGACAGGTTTTCCATGGTGCTTATAGCAGAAATTAATGCAATTGTCTATCTATTTAGAAATGGTTTGCTTTGAAATAGCCTTCCCCTCTGCCCCTGCAGCAAATGCCAGCAGCAGTTGTTCAGATTTCCTTTGAGGTTTAGTCCTGTCCAAGTAGAATCTAAGTTGTCTGTGCACATCTAAGGAGTGCAGTATCCTTTCCCCTTTGTTCTGTGGAGTAGGAAAGAAGGTTGGCAAATGAATGGGCATGAAGGATGGATTGGTTCCAAGGGACACCCTGTCAGCATGAAAGATGATGAAAGACTCCACTGCCATATGGATCTGTAATTCAGATACCCTTCTTGCTGAAGTGACTGCTAAAATAAAAGCGGTTTTCCAAGAGAGAAATTTTCAATCTGCAGTAGCAGCTGGCTCAAAAGGAGGAAGACTTGAGTTTTTCCAAGACAAAGGTCCCAGGCTGGGGTTGGAGCTCTCCTGGGTGGTCTTAATTTTTTTGCCCCTCTGAGGAACTGCTTGAGCAGTGGATGAGAGAAGAGGGGAGATTCTGTATTATAATGAAGTGAAATGGCGGAGGCATGAATTTTGATGGAGGAAAAAAAGACAGGCCCTTGTGAAGCATTTCAGTTAAGTATTGTAAAATCTGAGGTAAATTGGGTGCTGCTGTGCTCATCCCATGAGATTGGTTCCAGGCACAGAATCTTTTCCATTTTTCAGCTTAAGATTTTCTAGTACTAGGCCTCCTTGCCTCTAAAATGATATCCATCACTGGTATACTGAGGGATGGTAAAGGAGAGATTAAAGTAATTAGCCAGGATGCTAGGTTCAGTGTTTGAAGCAAAGGGTGCAGAATCTGATTCTCCTGCTGAGACAACAGTGAAGGAGTCTGAGGCAGGTGCCATGGGGTCAACCGTGGCACACTGCACAAGAGGGGGTACCAGTGTTGGCATGGCTAGTCTGGTGCAATCAAAATCGTCCTTGGTTTGTCCGGTTTGATCTTTAGTAGTACTTTGGAGAGCAGAGGCAGAGGAGGGAAGGCATAAACTGACAGGTTTTTCCAGCTGAAGGACAGAGCATCCACTTTCCAAGCTTGTTTGTGGGGAGTCCTTGTGCAAAATATGTCAAGTCGATTGCTCTGGGGGGAGGCAAACAGGTCTATATCCGGGCTCCCCCATTTGCTTGTCAACATGTTGAAAATCCTTGGTTCCAGTTTCCACTCGTGTAGGTCCATGAGGTTTCTGCTTAGTCTGTCTGCCAGTGTATTTAATTTCCCTTGCAGGAATTGAGCTTGTAGATGCACTTGGTAGCTCAAGGCTGTGTTCCACAATGCCATGGCTAGTCTGCAGAGGGGGTAAGAATGCGTACCCCCCTGCTTGTTTATGCACTACATAACAGTGGTGTTGCCCATCTTTACCAATAGTTGTCCTGGAAGAATGTGGTCCTTGAAGGCTGTCAGAGCATTCTGTACAGCTAACATTTCTTTTTGATTGATATGCAGGTACATTTGGCTTGGGTTCCATTTGCCCTGAATGCACTTCCCTGCCAGGTGAGTCCCCCATGCATAGTCTGATGCACCTGTTGTTAGGGTTTGGGCGGCAGGGGGTAGTGTGAATGGTAGTCCTTTGTTTTGGTGGCAGGCCTCTTCCCACCAAAGGAACTCTAGGCGTAGGCAAGGTATGATAGGAATCATTGCTTCTAGATCCTGAGAGAGTGTTGACACCATAGGCTTTTTAGATACCATTGTAGTTTCCCCATATGCAGTCTTACATATGGAATTAGAAGAATGCAGAAGGCCATGAACCCCAAGGCTTGCAGTATTTGCTTTGCAGATAGCAGAGTTTTTGTGCCCACTTGTTTGAAATAGGTTGTCAAATGAATTTGTTTCTCTGGCATGAGGAAAGCCATCTGAGAAGTTGTATTCAAGCTTGCTCCCAAGAATACAATTTGTTGACAGGGTACCAGGTGTGATTTCTTTTCATTTATGGTGTACCCCAGACAAGTTAACACCCTTTGTACAAAGGCCAGATGATTCAAAAGTATGTCCTGGCTTTCTGCCTGAATAAGACAATTGTTCAGGTATGGGTATATCTGAATATTTCTTTGCCTGCAAAATGCAATAACTAGAGCTAGGCACTTTGTGAACACCCTGGGCGCAGTAGATAAGCCAAAGGGCAGTGCAGAGAACTGATAGTGCGTGTAGCCTGTTTTGAAGCATAGGTATCTTCTTCAAGATTCCCTGATTGGGATGTGCAGGTATGCCTCTTTTAAATCTAGTGTTGCCAACCACGCATCTTTGCCTAGCATAGGAAGCAACTGGTGAAGAATCAGCATCTTGAATTTTGGAATCACCAAAAAGGTGTTTAGAGTAGACAGGTCCAGGATAGGGCACTATGAATTTTCTTTTCTGGGTACCAAGAAAAGTCTTGAGTAGAAACCTTGTCCCTTTTCCTCTTCTGGTACCAACTGAATAGCCCCCATGCTTAAGAGAGAGAGTACATGCTTTTGGGCCTCTGCCCACTGATTTGGGGGTAGATCTGGCCACCCGCTTGGTGTTGGCAACATGTGGAAGTGAAATCTGTATCCCTGGGACACTATATTTAAAACCCATTTGTCCTAGGTAATGAGTTCCCAGTTCTTTGCATGAAGAGCAATCTTTCCCCCCAAAGGGGCAGTCAGTTGTTAAGTGCTTGCAGGATTTAAAAAGAAGTCACTAAGACAGTTTACCATGGGGGGAGTTTTATTACTTCCAGATTTGGAAGTGGAGGCCCCCCACTGCTTAGTCCTGTGCATACCCTGGGACTGCAGCCTGGGAGCTCTGCTGGATCTGGGTTTGGACTGAGGAGGTCTGGAAGAGGCAGGAAAGGACCAATTCTTGAAAGGCCAATGCCTACTAAATATTGGAGGTTGTAATTGTAAAAACTAACAGTTTGCATAGATTTAGCTTTTTCTTCCATCTTTTTAAGAACTACTTCTGCCTTGTTGCCAAACAGGAGGTCCTGGTTTATGAGAGTATCCAGTCATTTGGCTTTAACATGATCAGGTAGGGATTGCTCCTTAAGCCAAGCATGCCTTCTAAGTACAGACCCAGTTAGAGCAGCCCTGCAAGATGCCTCTAGAGAATCAAAACCACCTTGCAAAGTATGTTTTCCAAGTTGTTCAGCTGAATGCAGTAAATCCTGTAAATCCTTATTTTCAGCACAATCAGGAATCAACATAATTTTCTGTTTAAGCAATCCAATAATATGCTGCTGATACTTTAACATATGAAACTGGCAGTTTAAGGCCCTAATGGCCAGAGTTGCAGAAGTGTATACCTTCTTACCCCATCTATCCAGCGCCCTGGAGTCTCTATCAGAGGGAGTAAGAGTTTTGGCAGTAGTAGCTTTAATGCCCTTGGGCTCCTGTGAAATGGTCTCAGGATCCGCAGTAAGATTTTTAAAAAGGAACTTGTGAGAGTCAGGGACCCTGTAATATCTATCAGGTTTTCTGGGAGCAGAAGGTAAAGAGTCAGGGGCCAAGCTAGATTCTGCAAATGCATCATCAACTGTCTAGTACAGGAGGTATGGCTAAAGGCCTGTGTTTGGGCAGGAGTAAGAAATCCCTAAGCCTCTTTTTAGAATCAGAGAAATCTTGACTTTCCCATTGAAAATGCTCCCGGAGAGTATGCAAGGTTTCACCAAAAGAGAAATCTTCTGGGGGGCAGAGGGAATAGAGTCTTCAGCATCAGAATCCTCACTGGTAGATAAGGGTAACTCCTGGTCATCAGAGGAAACAGAAAATTCAGAATCCTGGTCAGAAGCATCATAAACAAACTCAGTCCTAGGTCTCTTAGAGGGGGGGGGGGGGTTGGCTTCCCCTGAATAAAGTAATAAGGACTTCAGCCATTCTTATTTGTTTTTAGGCACAGAGGCCTGACCATGTGGTCTGGGCATTAGTTTTCTAGGCATGGTTCGAGATTTAGGCCTTGAAGAAGAAGATGGCGTCTGTTTAATCCGCAAGTCAGTAGGCCTGAATACACCCTCAGAAGCCGGTGATTAAACAGTGGCTCCAGACACATCCAAGGTAGAGACATCCGCAGGTTTCACAGTTGAAGCATCTCGCTGCATACTCCGAATGAGTCTCGGTAGAGGCCTGCGAATCAGAAGTAGCCGGTATCAGGTGCTGCGAAACTGTCTCACTGAGTACCGGCAAACTGGCAACTGGCTTAGAAGAAGCGTCGTCGGCAGCTTTGGACCTAGGTGGCCTGTCTCTGTCTTTATCTTTGCACTTTTTCGGAATGCCGGTAGTCGGCTGGCTGACCGAAGACATATCAGGATAATTGAACCGAGCACCAAAATATTTAGAAGCATTAATATAGCGACGACGGATAGTTCGTGGTTTAAATAAGGCACAAGACAGACAGTGAGGTACTTCGTGGTGAGGGCCTAGGCAAGGAATACAGTACGAATGAAAATTTTTATGAGGTATTTGCTTTCCACAAGTAATGCAATTTCTTACTTTTACTGACATCGGTTAAGAGCAAGAAAAAGTTTCCCCAATGGGGTACTTAGCTTTTAGTTGAAGACTTCGGTTCTGAAACTCGAAAATGAAAATTTCAGGAGTCGGCCGAACGGCACTTGCGAACTGCTTCGGGCACCTCACGGCAAGAAAGTCTGATGTAATGGTGTCAGCTGCATGCTTTATACCCCTGACTAACTGACATCATGGAAGATGAGAAAGGAACCGACGCAGGACCCAAGACTTTGATAAATTAGACCGACTGAGGGCTACTGCAAGCAGATAACCCAAATGTGATGACTGCAACAGTGAAACACGAAAAACATCCAGGACTGCAACAGTAAATACACTCTAACATCTACATTTATGGTAAGTGTACACAACTGTACTACGTTCTTCGTGTTTCACTGTTGCAGTCATCACACTTGGGTTGATTCCCAAAGCTGACGAAGGGTGGAGCCAGTCAAGAAGTGTTAGGGCTGACTAGTAGGCCTTGCAAGACTGCTGTAGCAAATCCAGCGTTGGATTTAGAAAAGATTGGTAAGTGGTAATGCTTGGTGAAGGTGTGTACAGAACTCCAGGTTGCAGCTTCCAGGATGTCCCTGGTAGGGACCCCCCCTGAGAAATGCTGTAGAGGTGGAAGTAGCCCTAGTGGAATGTGATCTGATCCCACATGGGGTAGGTTTTCCATGGTGCTTGTAGCAAAAATGGATGCAGTGTGCTATCCATTTGGAAATGGTTTGCTTTGAAATAGCCTTGTCCTCTGCTCCTGTAGCAAAGCTGACTAGCAGCTGGTCAGACTTTCTGAAAGATTTAGTTCCGTCAAGGTAGAACCTGAGCTGTCTGTGCACGTCCAAGGAGTGCAGGATCTTTTCCCCTTTATTCTGAGGAGTAGGGAAGAAGGTTGGCAAATGGGTGGATTGGTTTAGAGCCACACTGGACACCACCTTAGGCATAAAGCAGGAGTTAGTCTTGATGGTAACCCTGTCAGCATGGAAAATAATGAAGGGTTCACAGCCATTAGTGCCTGTTACTCAGACACTCTTCTTGTTGAAGTTATGGCTAAAAGCAAGGCCGTTTCCCAAGAGAGGAATTTTAACTCTGCTGAAGCCATAGGTTCAAAAGGGGAAAGTGTGAGCTTTTCCAGTACAACGTTAAGGTCCCAGGCAGGGGTGGGTGCTCTCCTAGGGGGCCTTAAGTTGTTAGCCCCTCTGTTTGATGAGAGGGTGAGAAAACAGAAGTGGCTCAGTATTATAATGAGCTGAAATGGCAGAGGTATGAATCTTAATGGAGGAGAAGGACAGGCCTCTGTGGAGTAGCTCTGCTAGGTAATACAGGATTTGAGGCAAGGAGGGTACTGCTGTGCCCTTTCCTTGAGACTGATTCCAAGAACAATATATTTGCCACTTTTCAGCATAGGATTTCCTAGTACTTGGTCTTCTGGCCTCAAGAATGATGTCCAGCACCTGTTTGCTGAAGGTTGCTGGTGGTGTATTCAGGGGATAAGCCAGGCTGCAAGGTTTAGGGTTTGCAACTGTGGATGCAAAATCTGTCACTCCTGCTGAGACAGCAGGGTAGGGGTCTGGTGAAGATGCCATGGTGGCACTGTTGTCAGACTGTGTAAGAGTGAGTACCAGTGCTGGCGCGGCCAGACTGAGGCAATAAGAATTGTCCTTGGCCTGTCCTGTTTGATCTTGAGTAGCACTTTTGAGAGGAGGGGCAGAGGAGGAAAGGCATAGATTAAGAGGTTTTTCCATTGGAAGGATAGGGCATCCACCTTCCAGGCCCTGCTGTGAATTTTGTTTGCCTGGCAGGAATTGAGCTTGTGTTCCACAGAGCCATGGCTAACCTGCAGAGTGGGTAAGAATGGGTTCCCCCCTGCTTGTTTATGTAGCACATAACTGTGGTGTTGGCTGTTTTTATCAGCAGCAGCTGTCCTGGAAGGATTACGTATTTGAAGGCTGTCAGAGCATTCTGTACAGCTAGCATCTCTTTTTGATTGATGTGCAGAAGAATTTGGCCTGGGCTCCACTTGCCCTGAATGCATTTGCCTGCCATGTGAGCCCCCATGCATAGTCTGATGCATCTGTTGTCAGGGTTTGGGCGGCAAGGGGTTGAGTGAAAGGCAGTCCCTTGTTGTGGTTGCATGCTTTTGCCCACCAAAGGAACTCTGCCCTCAGACAAGGTATGACTGGGATGACTGTTTCCAGATTCTGAGAATGACAGCACCAAAGACTTTTTAAGTACCACTGAAGTTTCCTCATATGCAGTCTTGCATATGAGATTAGCAGAATACATGAGGCCATGAACCCTAGGGCTTGCAGAATTTTCCTTGCAGATAGCTGGGTTTGGTGGCCATTTGTTTGAAGTAACTGGTCAAATAGACTGTTTTTTCTGCAGTGAGAAATGCCATCTGGGAAGTTGTGTTCAAGCTTGCTCCCAGGAAAACAATTTTTTGACTGGGCACCAGTTGTGATTTCTTTTCATTGATGGTGCACCCCAATGAAGTGAGGAGTCTTTTTACAAATGCCAGGTGCTGAAGAAGCAATCCCTGACTGTCCGCCTGAATCAGGCAATCGTCCAAGTATGGGAAAATTTCGATATTTCTCTGTCTGCAGTATGCAATGGCTGGAGCCAGGCACTTTGTGAATACTCTGGGCGCAGTAGATAAGCCAAAGGGAAGTGCAGAGAACTGATGGTGCACAGAGCCTGCCCTGAAGCATAGATATTTCTTGGAAGACTCCCTTATGGGGATGTGCAGATAAGCTTCTTTTAAGTCTAGGGTGATTAACCAGGCATCCTTGGCTAGCATAGGGAGAAGCTGTTGTAGGGTACGCATTATGAATTTTGGGACCACCAGAAAAGTGCTGAGAATTGATAGATCCAGCATTGGGTGACAAGAGCCCTATTTTCTGGGCACCAGGAACAAGTCTGGAGTAGAAACCCTTCCCCCTTTGTTCTACTGGAACAGGTTGAATAGCCCTGATATTGAGCAGGGAAAGCACTTGCTTTTGAGCCTCTGCCCACTGGTTTGGAGGAAGGTCTGGAAACCCACTTGGGGTTGGCAGTGAATGGAAGTAGAATCTGTACCCCTGGGATACAATGTTTAGGACACATCGGTCCTGAGTAATGGACATCCAGTTTTTTGGATGAAGAACAAGTTTTCCTCCTAGGGGCACATGTAATTGGGCAGGGCTGGGAAGGATAATTGAAATGTCATTGTGAACTTTTTCCATAAGGGATTATGAGGTGGGAGCACTCCATTGTTTAGATCTCTGCATATCCTGAGACTGTAGTCTGGGTGGCCTATCTCCCCTGGGTTTCGGCTGAGAAGGACTGGGAGGGGCTGGAAGGGACCAGTTTTTAGAAGGCCAATGCTTACTGAATCTAGCTGGCTGCACTTGTAAGAATTATTTAACAGTTTGCATAGATTTAGCTTTTTCTTGCATCTTTCTAAGAACCTCTTCTGCTTTGGTGCCAAAAAAACAGTCCTTACTTAAAGGAGCGTCTAGTAATTTTGATTTGACATGATCTGGCAAGGTTTGTTCCTTCAGCCAAGCATGCCTTCTCAGTACAGACTCAGTGACTGCAGCCTTCCAAGATGCTTCTAGGACATCAAAACCGCAGTGCAAAGTATGCTTACTAACTTGGTTTGCAGAATGCATTAACTCTTGTAAATCTTTATTTTCTGCACAATCTGGAAGCAACACCATTTCTTGTTTAATTAGTTCCATAATATGTTGCTGGTACTTCAACATGTGAAACTGGCAATTTAATGCCCTGATGGCAAGAGTTGCAGAGGTATATATCTTCTTACCCAATCTGTCTAAAGCTCTGGAATCCCTGTCCGAAGGGGTAGGGTTTTTGGCTGTTGTAGCCTTAATACCTTTAGGTCCCTGGGAAATGGTCTCTAGATCCACAGTAGGATTCTTAAAGAGAAATTTGTGAGAATCAGGTATTCTGTAGTACCTGTCAGGTTTTCTACGGGCTGGTGGTAAAGTGTCTGGAGTAAGACTGGATTTCATGAAGACATAGGTTCATAGGTAGGTACTAGGCTATCTGCCCGAGGGCATTTATAAGCCTAGTCAGAGTATGTTGGCTTTAGCTGCCCGATTGATTAATTAACTGATCCTCTGTCAAGCAGAGCCAATGAAGTGATCCCAGGGATGTATTTTCTGTTACCCATCCACTCGTCAAGGTTTCTCTTGAAGAGTGTTAGTGAGGGGCTCTGCCTGATGTAATTTGGAATTTTGTTCCAAAGCATGGGGAGTCTCTGTGACAGGAATCTATCCCTCCAGCATGTTCTACTTATTGTTGATGCAAGGTTTAGCTCACTAGAGCGCGTGGCTCACAGTGACTTGGATTTCCTTAGGTGGAGCATGTCCATCAATTCTGAGTTGGACATGGCTTTGTAAGTCAGGCAAAGATCACCTCTGAGTAAGCGATATGCCACTGAGCACAGCCGGAGTTTTTTCAGTCGGGCTGCATAGGACATATGTTTGAGACCAGTAATCCTCTTGGTGAGGTACTTTTGTGGTCTTTCCAGATGTTGGAAGTGTCTTATGAGGTGCATCCCAAATGGGGCATTGTACTCTATGATGGGTTTAATGAGTGACGAGTAGAGGGGCACTGTAACCTCTATTTCTAGATGGGAACCTTGTAGTAATTAGATGAGCCACATAGGATTTCCTAACTACTTTGGCAATATGACTGTCAAAGGAGAGATTACTATCTACCTGGGTCCCCATATCTTTTATTACCTCTTCTGTATTAAGGGGGCTGCCACCTATGTGGTAATTCGTGGGTGTTTTGTTTTTCCCAAACGGGATGACTATGCATTTTTTAGCATTTAGCTTGAAGCCATGACTTTGACACCAGGTGTCTGTCTCAGTAAGGCCCTTTTGGAGGATGTCCGTGTCAGCCGGAGAGTCAATTATGGCTCCCAGTTTGCAATCATTGGTGAACTTGGTTAGCCATAGTCCTCCTGTGTTTGCCTGCACTTCTAAGTATATGCCGAACAGTAGGGCTCTCAGGACCAAGCCTTGTGGGACACCACTTGTGACTGGTTTAGAGTCGGACACAGAGCCCGCTATTCTTACCGTGCGAGTTCTGTCTGTAAGTCAGTTGGCAACCCATTTTGTGACGAAGGGGTTTATGTTCAGGCTGGTGAGTTTTTCTGTAATACCCGAGTGGGGAATGGTGTCGAAAGCCTTGGCGAGGTCAAGGTAGGCTGTGTGAACCACCTTTCCCTCGTCTATGGCTTTGGTGACCGTCTCGAAGAAGTCAACCAGGTTTAGTAGGCATGATCTGCCCTTAAAGCCGAATTGGGTCGGGTCAACTGTTTGGAGGTTCCCAATGTCTTTGTTAATGAGTTCCATGATGATGCGCTCCACAGCCTTGCAGACTAGGCTAGTCAGGCTTATGGGGCAATAGTTACCAGGGTCAGTTGTGGCCCCTCCTTTGTGGAGAGGAATAACCATTGCTGTGTGCCATTCTATGGGCACGTAGCTTGTGGAGAGGCTAAGGATGACCAAGCATGTTTAGGTGGTGGATTAGTTCATTCTGTAGTTCATGCAAGACACAGCCTGGGACACCATCTGGTCCCATTGACGCTGCATTTTTGGCTTTTGAAAGAGCTGTTTTCACCTGTGCGCCTGTGATTTTTGGGACATTACACTTTTCCGGTATTGTTGTGGGCCCTTTTGGAGGTGAGAGGAGGTGAAGTTTGCACTGAATTCATCTGCCAGGATGTTGGCAATATCAGTAGGTTCAGTATATTTTGTGCTATTTTGCACTAGTTCAGTGCATATCTGCGAGTTGCCACTTAGATTCTTAACATAGCTAAAGAAGGCTTTGTGGTTATCTTTTGAATCCTTGGCTATTTTTCTTTCGAAGTTAGCCTTGGATAACTTCATGCGGGACCTCAGTTTCTTACTGATACTGATCAGGGATGTCTTTCCTTCTTGGGATTTGCTTTTTCTGAACTAGTTTCCTCCTTCTATTGTATAGCATGTTTATTGCAGGGGTCCACCAAACTGGTTTCCTTCTCTTAGAGGAGTGAGTCTTGGTTTTGCTAGGGATGGCACAATCCATGCATCCTTGTAGGTGCTCATAGAGTGCATTTGTAAAGGTTTCTGCATCTTGGGCAGCGTTATCCTTTAGTGTGGGGACTGTGAAATTTACCACCTCTGTCTTAAGTAAGGCGAAGTTTGCTTTAGAAAAGTTTGTAACTGTGGTTTCCTTAGTTGGGGGTGGTGGTGGGGTGTGGACATCCAGAGTGATTAGTTTATGGCCTGATCTAATCAGTAACGGGTTGACCTCCAGTGTGGAACACCTGACGCCCATGTTGGTGATGACCAGGTCCAATATGTTTTCACCTCTGGTAGAGGAGTTTACCAGCTGATCCAAGACGTTTGAGTTGATGAGTTCCAGGAAGCGCTAGGCCTGGAAATTTGTACTCTAGTAGTTTTCCCAGTGAATGGTAGGGTAATTGAAATCTCCCAATATCAGGGTGTTTGGTAGGACCTGCATGCTTTCCAGAGTCTCCAGAAAGATGGAGTGGTGGTCCTGGGTCATGGAGGGTGATCTGTAGCAGGCCACAATTTGAAATGCAGATTTGCCCGATGTTAGTTGCACATGGATGATCTCAGAGGTATCATGCTGCACGCCACTAACCTGGAGGTGTAGGTATCCTTGATGAATATGGATATACCGCCTCCTTTTGTGTTTCGGTCCGTGTTCTGTGGCCGAAACGTGTGGTATGAGTTGTAGCCCGGCAGTGCTGGGGTGCTCTCTGGAGCCTTGAACCAGGTTTCAGTTACTTCACAGATGTCGACTTTCTCCATACTGAGGAGTGCTTCGAGCGTGTGCATTTTGAGATTTAAACTCCTGGCGTTGAGTAGCATAACCCTCAGTTTTTTGTTAATTGTGCTGTTTACGGAGGTGGGTTTGACTTTTAAGCCTTGCCTAAAAAAGGCACTATGGGGGCAGCAAGAGCCTTGGCCAGTATTCGAAAGCCTAGGGGTGACAGGTGCAAGCCATCTCTTGTGAAGCAACGCGGCTTGTCGAGCATGTCGTCCCAGGTGGACAGACACTGGATCCCTTTTGAATGACACCAGAAGCATAGCCAATTGTTGAAATTGATCGTTTTTTTCTTTATACTGAGGTATCATTCTTGGTGAGGGCAGGATGCTACTCAGGGTCAGGGTCATATCAGCCTGGGCTACATGATCAGAGAGCTCTTCCGTGTCTCTTTTCATGTAGTCCAGGGAGGTACGTCTCAGGTCATTCACACCAACATTAACAATGACAGAGTCATATTTGTACTTGTTCTGGAGTGACCCGAGTGCTTGTGTTATGTGGCGGATTCTGGCTCCTGACAGGCAGCTAACAGTACCCTTTTGCTTATCCTGCCTAGTGAGTGGGACGTCATTGTGCCTGACTACAGAGTCACCTATTATTAGTGTGTTACGTATTTTATTTCACCTTAAGGGCTGTGATTGTGCGGCACACTGATTTTGTGTTCATCTACAGCATCCAGGACAGGGGCTATAGCTAGAGGCCTGTGCTGAGGCAACTCTAAAAATTTTCTGAGTCTCTTTTGGACAAAGGGTAGTGCTGGCATTCCCAGTGGAAATGTTCTCTTAAAATATGCAAGATTTCACCAAAAGAAAAATCCTCTGGAGGGGAGGCAGAGGGAATGGATACCTCTGCATCTGAATCCTCATAGGTTGATAAGGGTATGTCCTGATGATCAAAAGGGTCAGAGTCATCGGACTCCTGGTTGGTAGAATCAGAATGAAACTCAATTCTTTGTCTCTTAGCAAGGGAAGGCTGGCTTCCCCTAATTAAGGTAATAAGGTCTTCAGCCATTCTAAGCATTTGTTTTTGTGACATGGGAGCTTGAGTATGTGCTTTGGTCATCGGTTTTCTAGGTGTAGTGTGTACTCTGGGCCTGAGAAACTCTAGTTTTAGCTGAAAACGAAGTTGTCAGTTTAATTCGAACATCAGTAGGTCAGAATACACCCTCAGAAGCCAGTGCCTGCACAGCGGCTCCAGACTCATCCAAGGTAGAGATATCCGCAGGTTCCGTAGGCGAAGAAGCATCTTGTGGCATACCGGACTCCGAATGGGTCTCAGCAGAGGCCTGCGAATCTGTAGAAGCAGGCATCAGGGGCTGCAAAGGCACCTCACTGAGTACCGGCAGACTGGCGACTAGCTTAACGTAAGCGTTGTCGGCAGTTTTGGACCTATGCGGTCTGCCTCTGTCTTTATCTTTACGCTTTTTCGGAAGATCGGTAGTTGGATGGCTTATCGAAGCCATTTCAGAATACGGAGAACGAGAGTGAAAGAATTTAGCGGCAAAGACAGCCCGATGACGAATAGTTTGTGTGTTAAACACGGCACAAAACCGACAGCGAGGGACGTCGTGGTCTGGGCCTAAACTGGTGAAGCAGTAAGAATGAAAATCTCTATGAGGTATTTGCTTTTCACAGGCAAGACAATTGTTAACTTTTTCTGACATCGGTTACAGCAAGAAAAAAGGATCCCCAACAGGGTACTTAGCTTTAGAAGACTTCAGGTTTGAAACTCGAAAAACAAAAATTTTAGGTAGCGGCCGACTGGCACTTGCGAACTGCTTCTGCTTCGGGCTCCTTCTCGGCAAGAAAGACTGATGTAATGGCATCAGCTGCCTGTTTTATACCCCTGACGACTTGGAAGAAGTGACAGTATCTGACGCAGAAATCCTAAGACTCTGGTATTCAGGAAGACTTAGGGCAACCTGCAGGCAGATAACCCAAGTGTGATGACTGCAACAGTGAAACACGAAGAAAGTACAGTTGTGTACCTACCATAAATGTAGATGTTAAAGTGTATTCACTGTTGCAGTTATTACTCTTGGGTTATCCTGCTGGCAGGCTACCCGCAGTCGGCCTGAATTCCAAAGTCTTGGTCCAGCAGTCCAGCATTGGTTGCTGTCGCCTCTTCCCTGACATCAGTGCGCCAGGGGTATAAATGATGCAGCCGACGCCATTTTCTTCAGTTTTTCTTGCCCCAGATGTCTGGTGCCCCCAAAAGGGTAGGCTAAAATAATGCTAATAAGTATGCATGCACTAAAGTAAACATTTCCTTAATCTACAAGCAAATACACTACATAGGTTGTATAGAATAGATAAGTACAGATAAATCCCAACAAAGAAAAGAGGGGTGGTGGGTGTGTAACCTGGACCTCAACAGTGAATACACTCAAACATCTACATTTATGGTAGATACACAACTGTACTATGTTCATCGTGTTTCACTGTTGCAGTCACTACTCTTGGGTTGAATCCCAAAGCTGAGGTTGGGTGGCTGGGTCTAAATAGGGTTAGGAGAGGCTATAAGGCCCTGCAGAACTGCAGTGGCAAAGCCTGCTCTGGATTTAGAGTAGAGAGGTAAGTGGTAGTGCCTTGTAAAAGTCTGCACTGAACTCCAAGTTGCAGCCTCTAAGATGTCTTTGGTTGGAACTCCTCTGAGGAAGGCTGCTGACGTGGTTGCTGCTCTGGTTGAATGTGGCCTAATGCCCTTAGGCACTGATTTGCCATGTTGTGAATAGCAGAAACGAATGCAGTGGCCTATCCATTTTGAAATAGTCTGCTTTGAGATAGCCTTTCCTTGTGATCCTGCAGCATATGCCACTAAGAGTTGTTCAGTCTTTCTGAAAGCTTTAGTTCTGTCCAAGTAGAAGCGTAGCTGTCTGTGTATGTCCAAAGAATGCAGGAGTCTCTCATGGTTTGGTTAAGGGCCACGCTGGACACTACCTTAGGCATAAATGTCGGGTTTGTCCTTAGAGAAACCCTGTCTGTATGAAAAATGATAACAGGTTCCACAGCAATGAGTGCCTGTAACTCTTGAGACTCATCTTGCAGAGGTTATTGCTAGAAGCAGGGCTGTTTTCCATAAGAACTTTATTTCAGCTGTATTGGCTGGCTCAAAAGGAGGCAGTGTAAGTTTTTCCAAGACATACTTGAGGTCCCATGCAGGTACTGGTGCTCTCCTTGGAGATCTTCATGTTTTTGGCCCCTCTGAGGTACTGCCTTAGCAATGGATGAGAAAAAATAGGTGGTTCCGTATTGTAATGAGCTGAAATGGCACAGGCATGGATTTTAATTGATGAAAAGGATAGGCCTTTGTCCAGCATCTCAGTTAGGTATTGTAAAATCTCAGGAATATTTGATACAACGTGTCAATTCCTTGCGCCTGGTTCCAAGCACAGAATCTCTTCCATTTTTCTGCATAAGATTTTCTGGTAGTGGGCCTCCTGGCCTCCAAAATAACATCCATCACTGCTTTAGAGAGAGGTGTGTTATGAATGGCTACATTATCCGCCATGCTGCCAGATGTAGGGTCCTGAGTTGGCTGTGCAGGATTTGATTGTTTCGCTGGGTCAGTAAGTGAGGAATTAGAGGTAATGTCCAGGCTGGGCCTTGAGACAAGCTCTTTAGGATTGGATACTAGTGCTGGTGGGGCCAGTCTGGGGCAATCAGAATAATTTTTGGCTTCTCTTGTCTGACCTTTAGGAGTACCTTGGAGAGGAGAGGCAGAGGAGGAAAGGCATATACTGTTAGGGTTTTCCAGCTGAATGATACGGCATCCACTTTCCATGCTTGCTTGTGATAAGTCCTTTTGCAGAATCTCTGTAGTTGGCAGTTAGGGGAAGCAAATAGATCTATACCTGGGCATCGCCATTTCTTTGTTATCATACTGAAGACGTGTGGATCCAGTTTCCACTCGTGGGGATCTGTGAGGTTTCTGCTTAGTTAGTCTGCCAGAGTATTTATCCTTCCTGGCAGGAATTGTGCTTGCAGGTGTACTTGGTAAGTCAATGCTGTGTCCCACAAAGTCATGGCTAGTATGCAGAGGGGATAGGAATGTGTGCCTCCCTGCTTGTTTATGTACCACATGACTGTAGTATTGTCAGTCTTTATCAGCAGTTGTCCTGGATAAAGCAGATCCTTGAAGGCTGTCAGGGCATTTTGAACAGCTAGCATCTCTTTTTGATTGATATGAAGATGCATTTGGTTTGTGGACCATGTGCCCTGAATACATTTTCCTGCCATGTGTGCCCCCCAGGCATAGTCTGATGCATCTGTTGTTAAATGTCTGCCTGGCTGTGGGTGAAGTCAATGGCTGTCCCTTGTTGTGGTGACAGGCCTGTGCCCACCATCGAAACTCCTGTTGCAGGCAGGGAATGAGGGTAATTAATGTTTCCAGGCTGTGGCAATGTTGAGTCCAAACACTTTTTAGATACCATTGTAGTTTCCTCATATGCAGTCTTGCATATGGAATTAGCAGAATGCAGGATGCCATGAAACCCAAAGCCTGCAGAATTTTTCTTGCAGATAACTGGGTCTTTGTTGCCAACATTTTGAAGTAAGAAGTCAGTTGCCTTTGTTTGTCTGGCGTGAGATAAGCCATCTGGGCAGTTGTATTTAAGCTTGCACCCAGGAATATTATCTCTTGAGAGGGTACTAGTTTTGATTTATTTTTGTTTACCATGTACCCTAGACAAATTAGTAATCTTTTTACAAATGCCAGATGCTTTAGTAGAATGTTCTTGTTCTCTGCTTGAATAAGGCAGTCGTCCAAGTAAGGCTATATTTGAATTCCTCTTTGTCTGCAAAATGCAATTACTGGTGCCAGGTATTTTGTGAAGACCCTGGGCGCAGTAGATAAGCCAAAGGGCAGTGCAGAGAATTGGTAGTGCATTGAGCCAGCTATGAATCTGAGGTATCTTCTGCAAGACTGTCTGATTGGGGACATACAGGTATGCCTCTTTTAGGTCCAATGTTACAAGCCAAGCCTTCTTGCCCAGCATGGGCAGAAGTTGTTGTAGAGTCAACATTTTGAATTTTGGAATGTCCAGAAATGTGTTTAGAGGAGACAGGTCGAGTATTGGTCTCCAGGCTTTGTCCTTTCTGGGTACCAAGAAAAGTCTTGAGTAAAATCCTTGTCCCTGCTCTTGCTGCGGCACTCGCTGAATGGCCCTCATGTCCATGAGAGATGAAATTTGTTTTTGTGCCTCTGCCCACTGATTGTGCGGCAGGTCTGGTATACCTTTTGACCTTGGCAGGGTGTTAAAATGGTACCTGTAGCCCTGTGACACTATATTCAAGACCCATTTGTCCTGGGTGATCATGTGCCAATTTTGTGAAAAAAGTGCTAGTTTTCTCCCTAAGGGGGCTGCCAAAAGATAAGTGCTTCGTGCTGGCAGAGGAAAGTCATTGGAACTGTTTCCTGTATGGCTGAGATTTGTCTTCTCCGCTTCTGGAGGTAGAAGCGCCCCATTGTTTAGACCTGTATGAGCCTTGGGGCTGGGATTTGCCTCTGGGGCATCTGTATCTGCCCCTCTGTGGCCTGTCTGACACTGGAAAGGACAAATTCTTTGAAGACCAGTTCCTGCTAAATCTGGGTGGCTGTACCTGTAAGAAATCCTTAACGGTCTGCATAGATTTCGCTTTGTCCTCCATTTTCTTCAACACCTCTTCTGCTTTAACACCAAACAAAGTATCATGCTGTAGTGGAGCATCCAATAATTTTGCTTTAACATGATCAGGCAGACTCTGTTCCTTTAACCAAGCATGCCTCCTAATGACAGTACCTGTAACAGTTGCCCTGCAGGAGGCCTCCAGAGAGTCAAAACCACATTGCAAAGTATACTTTCCCACTTGTTCAGCTGCATGCAATAAATCTTGCATTTCTTTCTTTTCTGCACATTCAGAATTTCTCAACATTTTCTGTTTAAGCGGTGACATTAAATACTGCTGATATTTAAGCATATGAAACTGACAATTTAAAGCTCTTACAGCCAAGGTAGCAGAAGTATAAATCTTTTTCTCCCATCTGTCCAGTGCCCTTGAATCCCTGTCTGAGGGGATAGGGTTTTTTGCAGTAGAAGCCTTGACCCCTTTGGGACCCTGAGATATAGTTTCTGGGTCTGCAGCAGGGTTTTTATAAAGAAATTTATGGGAATCTAGAACTTTGTAGTATCTGTCTGGCTTCACAGGTGCTGGAGGTAAAGAGTCTGGAGACAGTCCGGACTCAGAAAATACATCATCTACAATGTGTAAAGCAGGAGGAATAGCAAGAGGCCTGTGCTGAGGAAGTAAAAGGAAGTCTCTAAGCCTTTTCTTAGATTCTGAGTATTCTTGGCTCTTCCAGTGGAAGTGTTCCCTCATAGTATGCAGGGTTTCCCCAAAAGAATAATCCTCAGGAGGAGAGGCTGAAGGGATAGATTCTTCAGCATCAGAATCCTCACAGGGAGGAAGAGAGTATTCATGTTCAGAAGAGGAATCAGAGGAAATGGAAACCTGATCTGAAGATTCATATTCTGTCTCTTGCCTAGGCCTCTTATCAGGAGGGGGATGGGAACCCCTGATCAAAGTAATTAGGTCTTCTAAGGTTTTACTACTGTTTGTGTGAACGACATTCTATCGGCTGCAATGTGCCAAAAAACAGAATGTCAAACGCACAAGCAGTTCTGCAACAGACAGTCGACTCCACTTATGCGAATGCACAACTTCATTCCCATAAATAGAAATTGACTATCTGCACGGAGATCACGGTACAGTGGGGAGTGGAAATTCATCCATATCCCCACTGTAGTGCGATCTCGGACGTAGAATACATATGTAGGGGGGGGGGCACAGCCCCCACATGGGGGGGGGTGCTTGCCCCCTGCAAAAACGTGATAGCTGTATAAGAGTTTGATTTACATTAGCTCCTAATATGGCTATCACGTGGTGGTTTCGACAACAATGTCGAGTCAAATGTGTCGAGCATTTAGTTCGACATTGTGAACGGTAGTTATATGTACTTTCGGTATTACCATTCGTTTATTTGAATGGAAAATGTTTTCCTTTTGAATAAACAATAGTAAACCATATATATATATATATATATATATATATATATATATATATTTACATACACACACACACACACACACACACACACACACACACACACACACACACACACACACACACACAAGGTTATACCTCCAACAAAAAAGCAAATACACCAAAAAGCTTTTAAGAATAGCAAAGGAGAGTAGAGGTATAGCCAAAAGAAGTCAAGGGACTGGAGGGAGGGTAACCAGGACTGCAACAGTGAATACACTCGAACATCTACATTTACGGTAAGTGTACACAACTGTACTATGTTTAGTGTTTCACTGCTGCAGTCATCACATTTGGGTAGATTACCAAAGCTATGGATGGGAGGAGGAACTTGGATAACATTAGGACCAGCTATAAGGCCCTGCAAGACTGCAGTGGCAAAGCCAGCTCTGGATTTAGAAAAAATTGGCAAATGGTAATGCTTGGTGGAAGCATGTACAGAACTCCAGGTAGCAGCTTCTAGGATGTCTCTGGTAGGGACACCTCTGAGAAAGGCTGTAGATCTAGATGCAGCCCTGGCTGAATGGGGTCTAATCCCCCGTGGGATAGGTTTTCCATGGTGCTTATAGCAGAAATGAATGCAATGACCTATCCATTTAGAAATGGTTTGCTTTGAAATAGCCTTCCCCTCTGCCCCTGCAGCAAATGCCACCATCAGTTGTTCAGATTTCCTTTGAGGTTTAGTCCTGTCCAAGTAAAATCTAAGTTGTCTGTGCACATGTAAGGAGTGCAGTATCCATTCCCCTTTGTTCTGTGGATTAGAAAAGAAGGTTGGCAAATTATTGGATTGATTAAGAGCCACACTGGATACCACCTTGGGCATGAAGGAGGGACTGGTCCTGAGGGACACCCTGTCCGCATGAAAGATGATGAAAGGCTCCACTGCCATAAGAGTCTGTAAGGAAAGCTGTTTTCCAAGAAAGGAATTTAAGTCTGCACTTGCAGCTGGCTCAAAAGGAGGAAGAGAGAGTTTTTCCAATACAAAGTTAAGGTCCCAGGCTGGAGTTAGGGCTCTCCTGGGTGGCCTTAAGTTTTTAGCCCCTCTGAGGAACTGCTTAAGCAGTGGGTGAGAAAAGAGGGGTGGTTCTGTGTTGTAATGAGCTGAAATGGCCGAGGCGTGAATTTTGATGGAGGAAAAGGAAAGGCCCTTGTGAAGCATCTCAGTTAAGTATTGAAGAATCTGAGGTAAACTGGGCATTGCTGTGACCATCCCTTGAGTTTGGTTCCAGGCACAGAATCTTTTCCATTTTTCAGCATAAGATTTTCTAGTACTAGGCCTCCTAGCTTCCAAAATGACATCCAACACTTGCTTGCTGAGAGATAGTAAAGGAGAGATTAGGTAATTAGCCAGGCTGCCAGGTTCAGGGTTTGAAGCTGGAGGTGCACAATCTGGCTCTCCTGCTGAGACAGCAGGGTAGGGGTCTGAGGCAGGTACCAGGGGCTAGTAGTGACACACTGCGTAAGAGAGGTACCAGTGTTGGCATGACCAATCTGGTGCAATCAGTATCATCCTTGGTTTGTCCTGTTTGATCTTTAGTAGTACTTTGCAGAGGAGAGGCAGAGGAGGAAAGGCATAAACCGATGGACTTTTCCAGCTGAAGGACAGAGCATCCACTTTCCAAGCTTGTTTGTGGGGAGTCCTTGTGCAGAATTTGTCCAATTAGTAGTTCTGGGGGGAGGCAAACAGGTCTATATCTGGGCTCCCCCACTTGTTTATCAGCATGTTGATAGTCTTTGGTTCCAGTTTCCACTTGTGTGGGTCCATGAGATTTCTGCTTAGTTCATCGGCCAGTGTATTTAGCTTTCCTGGCAGGAATTGAGCCTGTAGATGCACTTAACAGCTCAATGTGGTGTTCCACAGAGCCATGGCTAGTCTGCAGAGGGGGTAAGAATGGGTACCCCCTGCTTATGTACCACATAACAGTGGTGCTGTCCGTCTTTATCATTAATTGTCCTGGAAGAATGAGGTCCTTGAAGGCTGTCAGAGCATTCTGTACAGCTAACATTTCTTTTTGATTGATATGCAGGTGCATTTGAGAGACTGCGGTGGTGGTGCTGCTGCGGTAGCGTTGTCACCTCATAGCAAGATGTTGTCCTGTTCGATTCTCAGCTAGAGCGTCTTCTGTGTGGAGGCATACGTGAATGGGGCGTGCCTTCATTGAAGGCTGTGCGTCAGGGCTGGTAACCCGGTACATAAAAATCCACTACCAATCATTAGCGGACAGGAGTTCCGCTGTGGCGACCGCTAACCGGGAAAAGCCGAAAGACACAAACAAAAACAAACAATGCAGATGCATTTGACTTGGGTTCCATTTGTCCTGAATGTACTTCCCTGCCAGGTGAGCCCCCATGCATAGTCTGATGCGTCTGTTAGGGTTTGGGCGGCAGAGGTAGAGTGAATGGTAGTCCCTTGTTCTGATGGCAGGCCTCTGCCCACCAAAGGAATTCTAACCATAGGCAAGGTATGATAGGGATCACTGCTTCCAGATCCTGAGAATGTTGACACCATAGGCTTTTTAGATACCATTGTAGTTTCCTCATATGCAGTCTTGCATATGGAATTAGTAGGATGCAGGAGGCCATTAACCCAAAAGCCTGCAGTATTTGCCTTGCAGATAGCAGGGTTTTTGTAGCCACTAGTTTGAAGTAAGTTGTCAAATGAATTTGTTTCTCTGGCATGAGGAAAGCCATCTGGGAAGTTGTGTTCAAGCTTGCTCCCAGGAATATAATTTGCTGGCAGGGTACCAGATGTGATTTCTTTTAATTTATGGTGTACCCCAGACAAGTTAGCACCTTTTGTACAAATGCCAGATGATTCAAAGGTAAGTCCTGGTTTTCTGCCTGAATTAGGCAATCATCCAGGTATGGGTATATTTGAATATTTCTTTGCTTGCAAAATGCAATGACTGGAGCTAGGCACTTTGTGAATACCCTGGGCACAGTAGATAAGCCAAAGGGCAGTGCAGAGAACTGACAGTGCATGTAGCCTGCTTTGAAGTGTAGGTATCTTCTGCAAGATTCCCTGATTGGGATGTGCAGGTAGGCTTCCTTTAAATCCAGTGTTGCCAACCAGGCATCTTTGTCTAGCATAGGAAGGAAATGGTGAAGAGTCAGCATCTAGAATTTTGGAATCACCAAAAAGGTGTTTAAGATAGAAAGGTCTAGGATAGGACGCCATGAGTTGTCTTTTCTGGATACCAGGAAATGTCTTGAGTAGAAACCTTGTCCCTTTTCCTATTCTGGTACAGTTTGAATAGCCTTTATGCTAAAGAGAGAGTAATTGTTTTTGAGCCTCTGCCCACTGATTTGGGGGTAGATCTGGCCAACCGTTTGGAGTTGGTAATGTGTGGAAGTGAAATCTGTATCCTTGGGAAACTATATTTAAAACTCATTTGTCCTGGGTAATAAGTTCCCAGTTTTTTGCCTGCAGAGCAATATTTCCCCCCTAAAGGGGCAGTCAGTTGAGAAGTGTTTGGAAGTTTTAAAGTTAAGTCAATGAGACAGTTTACCATTTACTACTCCCTGATTTTGAAGTGGGAGCCCCCCCACTGCTTAGTCCTGTGCGTACCCTGGGACTGAAGCCTGGGTGTTCTGCTGGTTGTGGGTTTGGACTGAGAGGCAGGAAAGGACCAATTCTTAGAGGGCTAATGCCTACTAAATCTTGGAGGCTGTACTTGTATGAAATCTTTAACAGTTTGCATAGATTTATCTTTTTCGTCCATCTTTTTAAGAATGTCTTCAGCTTTGTTGCCAAACAGGCAGTCCCGATTTAAGGGAGCATCCAGCAATTTAGCTTTAACGTGATCTGGCAAGGATTGCTACTTAAGCCAAGCATGCCTTCTAAGTACAGACCAGTGACAGCAGCCCTGCAAGATGCCTCTAGTGAATCAAAACCACATTGCAAAGTATGTTTTCCAACCTGTTCAGCAGAATGCATTAAATCCTGTAAATCCTCATTTTCAGCACAGTCAGGAATCAACATCATTTTCTGTTTAAGCAATCCAATAATATGCTGTTGATACTTTAACATATGAAATTGGCAATTTAAGGCCCTAGTGGCCACAGTTGCAGAAGTGTATACCTTCTTACCCAATCTATCCAGCACCCTGGAGTCTCTATCAGAGAGGGTAGGATTTTTGGCAGTAGTAGCCTTAATGCCCTTAGGTCCCTGTGAAATGGTCTCAGGATCCGCAGTAGGATTTTTAAAAAGAACTTGTGAAAGCCAGGAACCCTGTAATATCGATCAGGTTTTCTGGGAGCACGAGGTAAAGAATCAGGGGCCAAACTAGATTCCAAAAAGGCATCATCAATAATGTGTAGTACAGGTGGGACAGCTAAAGCACTGTGCTGGGGCAGGAGTAAGAAATCCCCAAGCCTCTTTTTAGAATCAGAGAAATCCTGGCTATCCCAATGAAAATGCTCCCCAAGAGTATGCAAGGTTACACCAAAAGAGAAATCCTCGGGGGGGGGGGGGGGGGTCATCTGCATCAGAATCCTCATAGGTAGATAAGGGCAAATCCTGGTCATCAGAGGAAACAGAAATTTCAGAATCCTGGTCAGAAGTATCACAAGCAAATTCAGTCCTAGGTCTCTTAGAGGGGAAAAGCTGGCTTCCCCTGATTAAAGTAATAAGGTCTTCAGCCAATCTTATCATTTGTTTTTTAGGCTTAGAGTCCTGACCATGCGGTCTGGGCATCAGTTTTCGAGGCATGGTTCGAGTTTTAGGCCTTGAAGAAGAAGATGGCGTCGGTTTAATATGCAAGTCAGTAGGCCTGAATACACCCTCAGAAGCCGGTGCCTGCACTGTGGCTCCGGAGCCATCCAAGGTTGAGACATCCGCAGGTTCCACAGCTGAAGCATCTCATGGCATACTGGACTCCAAATGGGTCTCAGTAGATGTCTGCGAATCTGAAGTAGCGGGTATAAGGGGCTGCAAAAGCACCTCACTGAGTACCAGTGAACTGGCAACTGGCTTAGGAGAAGTGTCGTCGGCAGCTTTGGACCTAGGCGGCCTGTCTCTGTCTATCTTTGCGTTTTTCAGAATGTCGGTAGTCGGATGGCTTACTGAAGACACATCTGGATAATTGAACCGAGTACCAAAATATTTAGAAGCGTAAATATACTGACGACGAATAGTTTGTTGCTTAAATAAGGCACAAAACCGACAGCGACGTATGTCGTGGTCAGGGCCTAAGCAAGGAATACAGTACGAATGAAAATCTTTATGATGCATTTGCACAAGAAATACAATTATTGACTTTTACTGACATCGGTTTAGAGTAGGAAAAAGTTTCCCCAATTGGGTACTTAGCTTTAGTTGAAGACTTCAGTTCTGAAACTCGAAAACAAAAATTTCAGGAGTCGGCCAACCGGCACTTGCGAACTGCTTCTGCTTTGGGCACTGCACGGCAAGAAAGACTGATGTAATGGCATCGGCTGCATGCTTTATACCCCTGACTACCTGACGTCACGGAAGATGAGACAGCAACCGATGCAGGACCCACAACTTTGATAATCAGGCCGATTGAGGGCTACTGCAAGCAGATAACCCAAATGTGATGACTGCAACAGTGAAACACGAAGAACATCAGCCACGGTCCAGGAGCAGGGTACAGATTTCTAGCTACACCTCATAACCACCACCCCACCCAGCTTCACAGAGTTGTCATTACCAGACAAGGGGAAGATGTTAGGGTTAAGAAAAATCCCAGTCCCATTCAAAAGTATGGTGGTACTCATGGTAACCCAGCCCTTGCTCCCAGGAATGAAAGAAATAATAATTATATAAACGACACACCTCTCACCCTCTTAATGTAAGAAATCTCAACAAAGCCTAAAATAATGGAAGGAACAAAGGCCCAGAAATAGTGACAGATTTTAAATATTGTTTTTATAAAATTAGAAAGCTGAATACAAAAAAATGATGCCACAGTTCGTAAAAACACCACCAATTTATTGTAAGCGCTTCTGTACAGACCAATTTACTGCACTTCCTCAGACAAAAAATTCCCTCCAAAATCCTTCTTAAATAGCACATTACATCAATTACATCACTCTATTAACTATTTAAAAATATTTAAAGAAACCAACTTTTTATAAAAAGTTTTAAACCAGTAACTTACTTGACATCAATAAAAATACCAACAAGAATATATGTAATTAAACTAAAATATGTTATTACTAACATTTTAATGAAATTTAAACATACTTCATATTGAATTGAAAACTAAAAATGTTTATTTCATCTTTCCAAGGCTTTTAATTTTAATAAACATTTAATAGAGTAATATTCATTAAGCCCTGCAAAGATATTGGCACTAGTACGAAGTTGCCATAACAACTCCCTTTCTTTTAATTTCAGATGCCATGGTTCACCCGAACATTCTTCTTCACTTATTCTATAACTACAAATTTGAAAATATGTGTTGGATTATCTTTGACATGTTTTGCTAAGGCATTATTTAAGTTACTCTTACCAATACTACAAAAATGTTCATAGATTCTATTTTTTAACTTTCTCTCCGTTTTCCCTATATAGAACTTTGGGCAAAATTATGATAAAGCAAGGTATATTACGCCTTTTCTTCAAGTGTGTTCAAAAATTAGAAAGTTGCTAAAATAACAGTAATTGAGTTAGTATGCATTTTCTGAAGAATATGAAGTGCGAAACTCAAATGTATGTCACTGTTCAATCTTCAGTGATTTGCCAGAAAATCACAGATTTTATGAGAAATAGACTAAAAACATGAGGTACAAATCTGGATATTCTAAGAAAATCTGGACCAGTGAGAAGTGCAAAAATGAGACCCCACCTTGAAGAAATTAACTTGTCAACTGAGCATGTTGAGAGGGAGGCTTGATGGCCAGAAGGGGTATAGGATACAAGAAAAGAAATGTGTGTTGAGTATCTTGAAAACAAATTAGGACACCTTTTAGTATAACATTTACATACACAATTGCATAAGCCTCCTTACCACATCCATTAGGAATGTAGGATACTACTCTGAAATGTTTTATAAAACTGAGAATTATAAAATTTTGCAAAAAAATATAACATTATCATCATGTCTTCATCGTGAGGAGATAACATTGTAGGAAAATCTTACTTCTCTTCATAGGTTGGTACTAGGCTATCGGCCCTAGGACCTATACAAGCCCAGCCATAAGAATTCCCTGGCTATTTCTTCCCAGAATATTTATTTCCCTGGTCCCCTGTCTAGCAGGGTGACTGATGTGATCCATGGGGTGAATTTCCTATTTCCCATCCAATCATCAAGTATCCTTTTGAAAAGGGACAAATAGGCGCTCAGCTTGACATGTATGGGCAGTCTATTCCAGAGTATGGGGAGTCTCTGGGTCAGGAACCTATCCCTCCAGCACGTTTTATTCATCTTTGTGATTTTATTCCAATATCTATCTCTTATACAAACACATTTATTCTGGAAACATATACCAATTTAAAAGGTATTTCACAATATTAACTACAGTGTTTGTGAGCATGTCTCACAAAGTTATGGAAACTGATGTTTTCAAACCAATGATTTTAGACATGTAATATCTTACAGAATTTTTGCAATTTACTCTCAGTGCTACGCAGTAAAATTAGAATTTAACAATCATGCTGTAAGCAAAATCATTCAACAAAAGCTGTATAAATTCTACTACACTGGTTATCAGATGGCACACCTAAAAAAACACTTAAAAGATCATAATGTACTCAGAGAAACAAAGCTTAAAATTGGCATGTGATTTATGACAGCACTGTGTTTACTGACAGGGTAATACCTTGTGACAAAAAGAGATTCTCTGCCCCTGCTTAGTATAATCTCCATGATTTGCCTAATTTTGCTCATTTACTGGCATCAATGGCCTCCCCTCTCCTCCCCCCCCCCAACACTCCGCATTCACCCAATACTTGCAATTCCTCTGTATTAGCTTTTTATTTTCTCTCTCTCTCAATGGCAAAACTTTATAAAATTGCAAACATTTTGATTATGCAAATGTTCTTTGTTTCACCTCACAAGCTGCAGTGGGTTAATGTTGGGGGGGGGGGGTCTACTATACTCTCACCCAGTGAAACTGCCTGCATGACTTTGACATGGTTCACCAGTTTGACAGGCTGTCTATACTTTACAAATAAATGCAGGCTACTCAGAGATAAGATAATGCCAGTCCACCAACATGATTGTGGAAAATACTACTCTTAGTTTTTTCCTTTCAATCTAATGTGCAAGCTTTCTGTATTCCCAAGCTCCCGATGCTATTGTCACCTGATTCGAGGGCTCCAATTGCATCATTGGGTGTGACAATGCTGTACATTTAAAAGAAAAAAGTTAATCATGGCTGGACCAGCTGAAATTGGCATTCAAGGCTGACAAACTATCATAATGTATCACCAAAAGCAGTACAACTGAGAGGAACAGAAGTGTAAACAATAATGTACATACTAGTGGCAGGAACAAAAGTGGGGGGAGATGCATTGTGTGTCAAAGCCTAAATCCGTCACTGGGATCACAACCAGCTCCCTCTACCTCTGACTTGAGGCCAGCAAGACTTGGAAAGCTCAGTACCAAAACTTTCCCAGGCCACTTTACTCCTTCCCTTTTCCCACAATTTTCTGCCAGAAGGAACCATCTCCAAATATGTGAACCAAGGGGAAAGTGGAGAACAAGTAAAGAAGAAACCAAGGAAGGAGACAAACATTCTTTATAACAATGTCTAATCCCAGACCAAAATGTAAGGGAGGAAGAGGGTGGAGCCATACAAGAAGACTGACATAGTTTTACAAATTTGTCATAATGTTCAGTACATAACTTTTATATGTGATAGTAGTCGTCCATCTTTTGTCTACCTCTAGGACAGAATCCCAAGCATTACTTGAGATAAGGGAAGGAACTAACCAGGTATATCCTAAATTACTCTATCAAAAAATACTATGAATGGTAATAAAGGATCAAATGCTACAAGTATAGAAAGGATGGTGTTGCAAAGGTGAATACAGCACACTGTTTTCCCGACTCAAAAAAAGGATGTGCAAACTGCTAGGGGCATAGCACTACCTGTGGCTCTGTCAGAGATTAAATAGGAAGTAAACCGGTAAACAGACTAAGGTAAACCCTAAAAATTTGTTACCACTAGATAGCATTCCCTGGCAGAACTACCAAATTAAAGATCGAAGCATGGGTTCATGTTGATCCCTGGTCTGAACTTTGCCTCTGATGACATACGCTTCATAACTGATACACTTCTAATTATCAAAAAGAGAACCAGGAAGAGAGTATTGTGTGTTAGCCATACCAAACATAAGCAGCCACCTACAGACCTAGGCTTTTTAAGAAAGGAATGAATGCCAAATTATGAAAACCTGTTGCAGGGCAGAAGTCAGGTGCACAGGATGTGTCAAGTAAGGTTCAGAGCCACACTGCCTAAAACTTAAAAGGAAAGGGACTGCATGGACAGCAACAACTGCTGTAGACTCTAGACTGAAATCCACGAGGACAGGACAGAAAAAGTTAGCACCAGGACCAAAGCAACTGACTCTACAGCAGGCCATGAAGAGTTGAAGTAGTAACATGATGAGTAAGTAGTTTTGGCCATAAATATAAAGTGACTATGGCAAATTAATTTGTTTCCGTCACCGGAAGGTCAAGGTAAAAAGGTAAGCAAGGAGCCTTGTGTTAACTGTAGTGAAATAAAATTAAGCATTAGTCTGCCCATCAAGAACATCTGTCAGCATATCTGTATCACATCATCAGAAGTGTCATCTGGTCTAAATAGTTTACTGGGGCATAAACAAACATAGAAACAATCATTAGTTGTTTTATCACCACTGAGGGGATCTGACAGCAATGATCAGTCACCCTGCTTTGAGAATCAGCCATAAGCCTTGCATATGAAAAAAAATCAGGGCATGGACTATACACAAATATGCAGAAGTGAAGGCATATACGTGCATAAATAAAATTCCTATGTGCAACTCTACTGATGGACCCTGCTTCACTCAGGACATATAGAAAATAGCCTCAAGAATACATCAGAAAACTGCTAAGAGGCAGGTACAACTAAGATGAGATATCCTCGATACAAGGAAGGAGGAGGATGACAGGTTTTGAAAATCTATAAACTATAAACCCCAGGCAAAACCTAATTAAGGACCCTGTCTGCAGTAGAACAAGTGAGGGTCACACAACACATGTAAACCAGCATTCCCAGTAGAATATATCAGAATATGTACCAAGAATCAGAAAAGTACAGTTGTGTAAACTGCACTAGCTGTTCAAATGATCACTGCTGCAGTAGCCTTAGCTATGTGGGTTATATCTTGCCAAGGATATAACAGCCAGCCAGCCAGCTTCCAATGCTTCAGTGCACCTTCCACATGCCGAAATTGTCAAGCAACTCAAGCTGAGCTGACTAAAAGGACTAGGAACAACAAAAGAAATGTCCAAACTCTGGCATAAAAAACACACCAAAAAACAAAGGGGATAGAGGAAGGGAATGGCTACTTCAGCAGTGATCATTCAAACATCTACAGTTATGGTAACTTAAACTTACACAGCTTTACCATGTTCATCACAGTGATCACTGCCGCAGTTACCCAAGCTACAGAGATAGATTACCTTACCTAACTACATTTGAGAGGTGGAAGGAGAAAAGTCCAGGAGACCCTGGTCCTAGTAAAGCTTGATCTGGAACCAGAGAAGTGCTTTGTAAATGTAAGTACATTGGACCAAGTACAGCTTATAGAATACTTCTAAAACTAAAATCCAACCCCTTCGAAAAAGCCATAGATGGGCCTTCACCTTGCCTGGAATATAACAAAAAGTAATAAATAGCCTTAAACAACCACTTGGAAACAGTTTGTTTTGACACCAGTTGTCCTTTCTTCTTACCTTCATAAGAAATGAATAATTGATCCAAAGTTCTGAAAGATTAATTTCCGTCAAGATAGTACTTGAATGGTGTGTGGACACAAGGTATGGAGTGTAAATCAGAGTGTGTGTTGTACCTTTAAGAACCATTCCAGTCTGTGTGCACATAAGAAATGAGCATGTGCAAGCAAGAGTGACATTTTGAGCGAGCAGCTGGGGTGAAAGCATATAATGTGTGCAACAGTCAGTCAGTTAGTTCGTTTAGGTTTTATGTTCCAATCATCCATCCTGATGTGTTTGTGTGTAGTAAACAGCTTAAACGAACACCCAAGCCTCATTGTCTTATTTGAATACATAAGATGAGCTCCCATGGAGTATCCTCTCTCCTTCATTTTTAGGTTCAGGAAAGAAAACGGGGAGGTGGACAGTTTTACTTAAAGTAAACTCGGATACCATTATAGACATAAAAGAACGACTAGTTCTCAAAGAAACCCTATCCCTATGGGAAATGAGAGAAGGTTAACTCACTGTGATGACAGGAGGTACTGCCAGCCATGCCAAGAGAAGTGAGGTAGTGGATGAGTAACATATACCACACAGCAAGCTGGAGTTTTGTAAATAATTAGATGTCATTTGTATATCAAACTGAAATGTACAGATGCTTATGCTGAAAATGTATCTGTGAGGTTTGCTTGTGTTAAAATGCATCAACAGTGCACCCTGCTGGAAGAAAAAGAAATGTACATGTATTACTGTAACTGAATTAAATAAATATCTTAACATATGCTGGAAGGGAAGATGTTAATCCACCTGACTTTGAAAAGTATTCTTGAAATTAAATTACTTTATGGGATAAGCCATAAAGATGTTATCTCACAGTTTTGAAAGGAGCCAGAGATGCAATGTCTGTACTAGGGACTAGGTTGCAGCGCCTGTAGGAAGAGTGGAATGGTGTTATTGTTTTATGACTTTCAGCAGCTGCACCATATCTGAGCAATGCTTTATCTGTGTGTATGGTAACAAGTAGGTGCTAAACCCTGACAGCTTCTGGCAGTGGGGGTTGCATGGGAACCAGACGTCAGATGACCAGATGCATCTGATGTCATTCTGTACAGAAATAATGTTTTAATATTAGATGAGACTGAAGTCTCAAGCACATTTTGCATTGTGTCTTGGATCTGACAACGACCACTCACCCATCTTACCTTGCTCTATTCAGTAAGTAGGAACAGCAATTCTTGAAACTAGCTAAATACTGTTTTTCTGTATCTGTGTAAAACTTTCCATCTGTGTTACTTTTAATATTTCTTGTGACTGAAACTCTGGTGTTTACTGTAAAGAGATATTTGGTATTCACGTGTTCTTTTATTATTTATTATTAAATATATTTAAACTTCTCAATGTGGCTGGTCCTTTTAGAAAAATATTTATGTTTTGAGAGTATTTGCATATATTTATTTGGTGATTACTCTGGCTACTCCTGAGGGTGGCCGCTGTGGTGCAGCACTTAGCGTTGTCGCCTCACAGTAAGAGGTTCTCCGGTTCGATCCTTGGCTGGGGTGCCTTCTGTGCGGAGTCTGCATGTCCTCCCTGTGGTTGCGTGGGTTTCCTCCCACATCCCAAAGACATGCTGTAGGTGGATTGGATACTCTAAATTGGCCCTAGACATGAGTACGTGCATGTGTGTGCCTTCTGTGGAAGGTTAGGCTGGCAACTCGACACTGTAAAACTCCACTGCCAATCATGAGAGGACAGGTGATCTGCTGTGGTGACCCCTAATCGGGAAAAAGCCGAAAGAAGACGACGATGACTCTGGCTACTCCTGAAAGCCTTGCTGTATGGTCAACATTACCATATGTTTTAATATTAACTTCACTCAGTATAATTAGATACCTTTTTTAACAGCCTTATAGCAACTGGCTGGTGGCAGTGAAACTACCTTACAGTCTAGACAGAAGGTGGCATAGCTAGTAAATCTGTGCCAGCCTTTCCCAGGTGTGTGTGTGTGTTCCGCAAATTAAATCTCAAAGAGTGCATGTGTGTCAGCTACTTGGGCAGTGACACATAGCACTGGTTTTACAGTGCCAGTGGACAGCCTTATTGGGGACCTAGGGAGGGACAGATATAGAGAAATCTGGGCTGAGTGTGTTCTCTGTGTGCTCTTAAGGGAAACTGTGCTCGATGCAGAGAGGTCTAGATCTGGAAATACTGAGTGCATCCATTTATATTCCAAGTGAAAGTCCCTCTCTCCATGTCAGTGGTGTGGATTCAGACTCCTTGATTCCTGTTCCAGCATGGGGATGTCACAATCGCCAAAAGAGCTTGCAAGTCAGATACTCTTCTTGCAGAGCAGAGAGCAATCAGTAAAATGGTTTTCCATGTTAAGAACCTCAAATTGGCCAGATTAGCTGGTTCAAATGGAGCAAGTGTTAGCTTCTCTAACACAAAATTATGATCCCAAGGAGCCTTTCACAGGTTTTGTTGGAAGCCTCTGATGTAAAACCCCTTTCAAGAACATTTTGACAGAAGACTGCTTTGAAAGAGGAGGATTAATGGGCAGACATGCTGAAAACAGCTGATAAATGAACCTTGACAGAGGAATAAGAAAGGCCATAGGATAGTAACGCACACAAATATTGTAAAACCAGAGAACAAATAGCCCTGAATGGGTGATGGTTATGTTGCTGGCATCAACTAGAAAATGTTTTTCATTTGCTAACAAATGATTTACTGATGGCAGGTTTTCTTGCCTACATTAGTACCTGGTATACATCCTCAGTAAACAGGTTCCTAAAAGAAATTAAGACCCTGTTATCAACGCAGTCAAATGAAGATAATTGATGTCAAGAAGTATCAAACACCCCTATTCTTGTTTGAGTAGATACATTCTATGAAGGAGCTTGTGGTAATTGTCCCTGGCCAATTCCAAAAGATGGGAGAAACCACAGCTGCCTCAGCCAAAAAGAAGTCACCACAGTGATCTTGGGGGATTCCTTCTGAACTTTAGAAGTATCCGGGATATTAGTGGAAAGGATGGAAAAGTGTACAAGAACATTCCTCTCCAAGGAAAAGAGAAAAAAAGGCATCTGTCTTCCAGGCCTTCCTGCATGGAGTCCTGGAAAATAATCTTCCCAGTTGATTGTTCAGAGAGGAGGCAAAGAGGTCTACCTGAGGAATTCTCCACTGATGAATCAAATATTGGAAGACCTCCTGATCTAGTTTCCATTCATGAGGGTCTTCCCAGATTCTCCTCAGCTTGTCTGCCAAATAATTTTGCTGTGACAGAATGTAGGAAGCCTGTAGAGTAAGACAAGACTGTGAAGATGTATCCTAAGTAACATCGCTAGTCTGCAAAGGGGGTAAGACCTGGCTCCCCTTTGCTTGTTGATATACCACATGACTGTGGTATTGTCTGTAACCACTTGAAGAGGTTCCAGAGACCAAAGATGGTTCAGAGAATTGAGTGCCTTGATCAGGGCAGGCATCTCATTGACATCTATGTGCTTGCATATGTCTTTGATGTCGCACACCCCCTGTACTATTACCCCCCCCTGAAAATGCTCCCCAAGCAAAAGTCCAAAGCTTCTGTGATAACAGACCGACTGCCTGCTTTGAAGCAGCTAGGGAGAAGGGGAAACCAGGACTTAAAATATTTGTTGTCTCCACCAAAAGACATCTCTTCTCACAAATCTTAGCACTGGGATTTAAAAAGATAAAGGGTGTTGATGCTGGGACCAAAGAGATTTCAGATACTACTGTATCGTTCTCATGTGGAGTCTTGCGAGGGGTATCATGCAAATCAATGCCACAAGACCCAACATCCTGAGGTATTCCACTGCACTCACCAAAGTCTGAGAGGAAAACCTTAGAAATAGATTTAAATAAAGATCTATTTTTTTTCTATGGAAAGAAAACTCTTTAAAATGAAGTGTCTAGTTCACATCCCTGGAACACAATCCTATGTGAAGGAATCAAGAAAGACTTCTGAATGTTCTTTTGGAATCCCAGCTTGTATAGGAGATCTCTTACCCAAGGCAGAAATTCTTGACACTTTGAAAAAGACTCTGCAAAGATAAGCAAGTCACCTACATATGGAAAAATGTGGATACCCTGTAGCCTGCAATGAACTATAACTGGATTTAAACACTTTGTGAATACTCTTGGTGCAGTGAAAAATCCAAAAGGGTAAGGCAAGAAAACTGATAACGTGATCCAGACACAAAACTTTAAGAATCATCTGAAGTCTGGATGAATACAGATCTCATCATAAACATATTTTAAGTCTAGTGTTACCAGGAATCGTAAGACAGGAAGAAGAGTTAACAGATGATGAAGTTACATCATTTTGAATTTGGGCACTATCATAAACAGGTTTAGGAAAGAAGGATCCTAGAACTAACTTACAAGCAATTTCTTTCTTTCTTTGGCACTAGGAACATCCTTGAATACAAACCCTTCCCCACTTGGGTAAGAGGAACTGGTTCTATCACACCTTCTGAAAGCATGTGATGAAGAACTGATGGAAACAAAAAAATCTGATCTGCAGGATGAGGAATGGCCTCTTGGAAAGGAATAATTTCCTCCTGCTGCCATCTGTAACCTTGATGAATGATTTTCATAACCCATCTATGTGAAGCAGAGTTTAACCCTGGCCCTATTCACAAGAAACCTTGCTCATTGGACGGGAAATCGCAAATTCTCCCAAAGTCTGACCCCCATGTCTCTGATGGACAGAGATTAAGAGCAAGCAAAAATCTCCAACTAACATACCCCCCCAATAACCCTTATCTCAATACTAACATACCCAACCAAATAGGTGTCCAAGGATATCCGGGACAAAACTGGGTTGGGTTGCATGGCTATACTTGCAAAGACCCAGGTGTTTGTTAGCCTGGTATAAGCCTATGAAACAATCTGTTTCCAAAAAGAAAAATGGAGACTCAAACTTTCTGGAAGAAAAAAGGGGTCATGGTGGGAGGAGGTCACAAGGTCTTCATAGGTTGGTACTAAGCTAATCGGCCCTAGGGCCTATACAAGCCTAGCCATAACAATTCCCTGGCTATTTATTCCCACACTACTTACTTCCCTGGTCCCCTGTCATTCAAACCTGTTGGACTGTCCTTGGTTTTGGGAGGTTGGAACCCCTTTGCCATTTCTTCTTAAACATCTTCTTACCTGAAGTCTGTTGAGAATGTTTATTCTATTTTTTTTTTGCCAAAATTGGATGAGGAGACAGAATATACATTGGAGAGTTTGGAATAGCAGTACTGAAAAGTCTTAGAGATTCCACAGATCATCTTGCCTCTTTCATCACATGTTTTGATCAAGTCTGCAGCAGAGGGGCCAAATGCAAAATCTCTGTCCAAGGATGAATTTAAAATCTCATTTTTAACATCTGGGAAGTTCTCAGAATGCTGCCATGCAAACCTCCTAAAATAGTACCAGTGGCCATAGCCCTGGAAGAAGTATCAAATCATACATACACTGTAAACAATGAGTAGTCACCTGTCCAAGAGAAAAAAAACTAAGTTACTTAAAACAGATTACCACAAGAAGAAATGGCAGATATAAAATTCTTCGTATTTTCACAATTTGGCAGAACAAATTTTAACATGCAAGCCTGACAATTCAAAACTCTGAAATTCAAAGTTGTAGAAGTATACACCTTTTCCCCTATACCTATCAATAATTTTCCCATCTTTATCAGAAAAGACTATGACTGGAATATATTGCATGAATAGCTGCTGGGTCAGGTATGGGAATACTCATATAAAAATTCGAAATACAAAGGAACTTTATACATCTTATCGACCTTTTTAGAGGCAGATGGCTGACTGACTATCAGGAAAATTGCAGGCAGTGACACACACATATATCTTCTAAAGGAGACAGAACAGGCAGAATGAGTGTAGGTTCTGGAAAATTCTTCTGTAACAACTCACTGTACTTTGAGGGACTGAGAAACTTCCATGTTCTGTCAGTGAAAACACTGGCACATTCTAGCAACAGTCTCAGACAGAGAACCTCCTACATGGAGAATCAGAAACTGAGCTCACCTCTGAGTCTGACTTAGAAATCATAGAGGAAAAAAAACTTGTAATCATCCCTGCATCTTCCTGTTCAGATTCAGAATCTTGAATCTCTTTGGGAAAAGAGGAATCCCTATTTCTTTTAACTGAAATTAGTTTACAAGAAGGATCTATAGCTTAAATTAAACACCGAGTCAGACACAGTAAACTACTCCTATCCAAAGGAATTTGAGGAGCAGCAGATACGTGCTTGGTGTTTGTTCTCTTTTTGACAGGAAAAATAGGGCCAACTTGTTAATAATGGCAGCAACTGCTTCCCCTGGAATGGGTACAGCATTCTGACACAAAAGAGAAACCTTCCTTGGTTCCTATCCCATGACTGACAAGAGTGGCTCACCCTTGCCCACTGACAGTATCCCAACAGCTGCAGAGGACGTGGCTAACCCCCAGTCCATAGTGGGTGTAGGTGTTAAACCAGAGGGATCGAGGTAAAAGAGTGGTCTGAGGTAAAAGAAATGGCCACAGCAGAGTCACCCACCTGCGGCTGAGGCAAACAGTTAGCTTGCTGTGGGTGGTAAAGGCTATTTGCTTAACTTCTCCTTTTTGTGGCTGGAAGAAGGACTGACTGACTGTGGGACTGGTAGTCTGTTCCATGCTCATGCCAAAAATGGTTTCTTAGGGAAGACGAGCAGCAAATGCCGATAAGCACCCCCAGTCCATAAAACTTACTTTTTTGACAGAAAAAAACACACTAAAAAGCAGTTTAAAAGACTATGCCAGCCCATCAAAAGAAAATAAACACACTTTCTCCAGAGAAAAAAATGTTTTCAGTTACTTTACACTACTTTTAAACTGACAAGAAATACAGGTGCTCTGTTTAAAAGTACATTCCAGTCTCGAGACAGTCCTTTACAACACAATACTTCCACCTTTAAAAATAGCTTTCCTGAAGAGGAAATTACTAGAGCAGCAACAAAATGAAAATTTTTTTCCCCTAAAGGGAAATTACCTGCCCAGTAAAGGAAAGCACGTCGACCGTCAATCAGAGGAACATAGTCTTCAGTGTCAGTGAAGCTTTGAAGGGCTTCACACCTAAACATGCCTTTTCATCAGCTCAGCTAAAGCTGCCCGACAGTTTGGGCATGTGGAAGGTACCCTAAAACCAGCTGTTCAGCTGTTATAGCTTTGGCTGGATATAATCCATACAGCTAAGGCTACTGCAGCACTGATCATAATGATGAACATCAATTAGAGTCCACCTATCTATAGGCCAGATCCCTGTCCCATACAGAAGAAGATGAGAAGTTTTGGATAACATTAAGATATGCCAGTACACACACACACACACACACACACACACACACACACACACACACACACACACACACACACACACACACACACACAAAACCTCTGCCCAAAGGACAGCAAAGGAGAGTCACATGGTACATACAAGTAGCACTCCCTGTAGGAAATGAGTACACTAACAAATCTCACTTTTAGCCTGTGAACGAACACACGCACACACATTCTTAGCTGACATAACCTACAGGCAGCCAATCATCAGTCAGTTTCACTAACTGTTAAGAAAGAAGAGTGTTGAGAAAAACATCCTCCCTGTGCAGAAATAAACAAATTATGAAGCTATACCAACAGTCAAGGATTCAAGGTTTATTTGATGGCTTTGGAAGGTGAACTAATATAGAGCCAGGAAAAAAAAAAAAACAGAAACCAAAACCACATCCTAGGACAGTGCCGATGAGACTGGTTGAATTGGACATATGCTCCCCATTTCCCCAAAGGATAGCAATAGTAGACAGTGTCCCTTCAGTGACCGATGAGATTGAGTCTGTCACAATAACAATCTTGGGGTCAAGAAAAGAAACAATGTTGTTGTTCCCAAGACAAAGAAACCACTTAGAGGTTAAGGTCAAGGATGCTGGCTTTGAATGAAAATCCCTTCAGTGCTGAACAGCTCAACTAAGTTGTCTTGGCACCAAAGGGTATCTGGCACCGACCAGCACAACACCAAAAGGGTAACAGTACCCATCAGTGCTAAACAGATCGACTAAGTTTTCATGGCACCAGAGAGTGTCTGGCAATGACCAGCACAACACCAAAAGGGCAACAATACCTACAAGTTTGACTCCAATGTAGGATAAGTGCCAAAAGTCCAGTTCTGAAGTGGCACCCAGACAGAAGGACCTCCTCAGTGTCAAGCCACTCTGCTCTAAGCTGGCACCAAGGATATGCACTGTTAATCTGTTCATCAAACTTAGGATCAAGATGATGTTTGACTCTGAAGTTAAGGTCAAAGCCTGTGACGGGATTGAAGCTGAGGATGTAGATCATAATAATGAGAGGATGACCCAAAAAGAGTTGAGCAACTAACCCTAGCACCAAACTTTAAACAGGATAGGAGGTATCTAAGCAGGATAAGGTGTAGGCAGAGACCAGACTGATCCTAATAGTCATAAGATCACAACTGACACTGAAGTGAGACCAGACTAGGGAGAGGGACCATACAGAAATGTTTCATTCCTCTTGGAATAATGATAAAATATCCCATAAATATGAGCTTAGTGAAAACAAGCATAGGTAATGGTTAACATATGCACATTTCTCTAGGTTGCTCAGAAAAGAAAACAAGGATACAACCACAACTGAAACAGAAGCTTCAACCAGGCTGACGATGAAGTAAAAAAAAAGTTCAGTTCAACTCAAACCCCAATACAAGCATGTCCAAATAAACATCAACATATCTGGACTTAACAATAGAGACACATTTCTTAAGAAAGCCATTAGGAAAAATATTTTGGTCTATTCTTAAACATTAGTCAAAGAACCAGAGTAAGACTGTATTACAAGGAGTACCACACTATCCAAGTAGTAGAGTGGGGTATGACCGCAACTAATGCCAAAGCCAAATCTGAACTTGCAAAAGAGTCAACTAGAGAGCAAGCTCTTGTCATGCAGGAAAAAAATGCAAATTTAATAAGGCTAAGGAAATATTTATTAACAGAAAAGCCAAACCTGTAGAGTCTGACACAGACTGAAGTAAAATTACAACTGGTATTGGAGTCCATAAGGACTGATGCATTTTCAAGTAGTTAACTACTACATAAAAAAACACATGTGAACACATATCCAGTTCTGAGGGACCAAAGCAGTCATTCAGACACTTGCATACTTCTGTCAAAACTCTTAAAAGTTTATAGAGTAAATCTAACGTATTAGGAGTATGGATTAAAAAGGATTCTATTATAGCAGCTAAGGACATGTTGGAAAAGGGTAAACAAAAAATACAAAACTGAGAAATTAGAAGCTCAGGTTTATGGATATGGATAGCAAGATACAAGCAGTGAAAATGTTTTTGGTCCCTTTAGTTTTAAACACAAGACAGGCATACTCTTATCAACCACAGGAAAAGTTGTGGATAGCAATTAATAAACAGTTGAAGAATTTTATCTGGGAGGAGAAGAGGGCAAGAGTCAAGTGGGAGAAGTTGATCATTCCAAAAGAACAAGGTGGTTTGGGATTAACTGATTTGAATGGGTATTTCAGAGCTATACAGCTAAGGACTCTTACACACAGCACAAGCAGGAAACTTTAATTCAAAGTGGAAAGGGATGATGACGAAACGGGGAGAAGTTCAAGAAACAAGGAGAGACTGGGATTTTGGATGCAAATCCTTAATGAGAACAACAATAACCATGCAGAATATTACATTCATAAAATAGCAGAAAGTATTCGAAGAACTAAGCCTACACAGGAAGAGAGAAAGGAAATTCTGCTGACAGTGATGGCTGCAATTAAGGGTACAGAGAATAGGCAACAGGAGGCTGGAATTTACTGGAAAAAATTGGCAAAGGAACCAAGGTATTGGGAGCAAATAATTAGAGGGGGAAAGGTAATAGAATGGGGAGAGGCCTAGAATTTATTTGGACTGCAGCTAGAGATTGCCTTCCCTATCATGGATTAACTTCAGAGTACAGGCAGAAAGAAAGAAACAGGGAGATCCTAAGTGAAAGACCAGCACTGGTGGAGTTTTTAGTAGAATCTAAAACAGAAGCTGCTGTTAAAAAGGGATATTTATTAGGCCATATAAAATACTGCATAATAACTACAGAAATCAATCAGAGGAGGTCAGAAAGGATTGGGAAGAGAGACTGGATAAGCAAGTCACAAAGAAACAATGACTGGATATATGTATGGCTTCCAAATATGCAACAAAGCCTATAAGATTTAGGATCTTCACTTGGAAGTTGTTTGCATAGGCATTTTTATACCCCAAGCAGACTCCAAATAATTTTTCCTCAGGGAGACTGCACATGTTGGAGCTATGATGGGGAAGAAACAGGTAATTGGGAAATTTTGGGGGGAAGAGTAATGAACTGGCAGATTTTACAAATTCCCTGTAGACTACTCTGTCAAAAATACTGGGTGAACAAATTGTTGTAACTAAGGAAATTATTTTTTTAAGCTGTGATAGAGAAATGGAATTGCCTAGACACAGTAAAGCCTTGCTGAGTTTATTTCCGATGGCTAACAAAAGGCAATTACTAGAAAATGGAAATCAAAGACTAAAACAAATACTACAGATAGCAAATATAGTGACATAAATGAATGAACTGGAGGTGGAATCTTTAGAAAAGGGTAGGGGAAAATTACATAGATAAAATGAAATTGTGCGAACAATACATGCAGAATAATGTTTTGGAGGAGGAATGAGGTTTAAGGGAAGACAGGAATTGAATAAGTTATGTAATGTTTGACTAACAGTGACTGCATAGATAAGCAATGTATACGGTTTGCAAATGAAAATATGTTAATATGGTTTAATTTTATATAAGTAATAAGACAATACAAAAACTGCCCAATAACCACCAAATACCTCTGCTGAAAAGCTCGATACAAACAAAAATCCAAAAAAGAAAGCTGAGGTAAGGCTCCAGTGTCCAAATAAATGCAGAAACCAGTCTTTAGGCGTTGTATAGAATGAAGTCTTCTTTAATGTCACACAAGCGCTTTCACACAATGCTTCTTCAGGTGTACGAGTAACATAATTAACCACACCTATTTATATATCTAATTTAGTCACAAGACCTAACAATCTATTGAAATTAAAGTTATATAGTCACACAGTAGATTAAAAATAAATGTATATGAAAGTGCTAGCATCAACTATCTTATTAGTTTATTAAAAAAAAAATATATATATATATATATATATATACATATAAAAATATTTTAAAATAAAAAGCATTTAAATGCTCATATATATATATATATATATATATATATATATATATATATATATATATATATAAATCTTACTTATTAAATAAAAACGCATATTTAAAAATATAAAATCATAGCAACCCTAATATCATATCTATCTACGTAACCCCCTTTTTCTCAGAATGGGTTTGATGGGCATGCTGTCATTAAGTCCATGGCCAAAATTAGCTCTCAACATAACTATCCATTTGGCCTCTATCTCTTCAGTTCTATCCCTAATGTCCCCACATTTCAGATTTTCATATGTTCTTGCAACTATCATAAACTTGAATGTATGCTGTTTACCTACTTTAGAAACATGTTTAGACAAGGCATTACATTCAGACCCCTTCCCTATATGATATATATGCTCCCTAATTCTTTCTTTTAAACTACGATCTGTCTTGCCTATATACAAACTGTTGCATAGATAGCAAGTAGCAAGATATACCACATGTGTAGTCACACATGTTCCACTAACCCTGATGTCAAAAACTTTACCTGTATCTGGATGTCTGAAACATATATCTTTATTAATAAACTGACATTGCTTACAATTACCACACAGTTTTGTGCCAATGGGGTTAACTGCTCTGACACTATCTCTATTGTTACAAAGCCTTCTTTTAAGATTCTTTTTATTTTTGAAGGTAAACTGTGGTCTTGAACCTACTACCTTATTGATGATGGGATCGGTCATAAGAATCTTCCAGTGATTATTAATAATGCTGGTATATCTCCCAACATCCCTTGAATAGGATATATTAACCTTCAAATTATTGTCTCTTTCATTTATTTCCCGATGGTATTTATCCGAGAAGTATGGTTTAGCCCTTGTCTCCCTCAATCGTTTTACTTTCCTACAACCATCTTCTATGATATTTCTCTCATACCCTCTCTCTTCCAATTCATAACAGGTTTTACTAAGTTGCTTCTCAAATTCATCTTTATTAGCACTTAATCTAGATGCTCTAAAAAATTGATTTTGAGCAACATTTCTACATACATATCTGGGATGCATACTCTCCCTTGATAATAGAGTGTTAACATGACATTCTTTCCTATAAAGTTTAGTGCTAATAGTACCTGAATTTCCTTTTTCCAAGAGTACATCTAAAAAAACTAATCCTCTCTTCAGAGTAATTTAAGGTAAATTTCAAAAATCGTGTTGTATTATTATTATATTCCACAAACGCTAACAAATCTATTACTGTTCCCCCCCACAAAATAAAAAGATCATTGACAAACCTCCTATAGAATAATACCAAGTCACTATAGGGTCCATCAAACACATATTCTGTCTCCCATGCCAATATAACGGCATTAGCATATGTGTTAGAGCATGAACTCCCCATCGCTACACCATCTTTTGATAGTAAACTTGGTTCTTAAACAAAAACACATTATTCATAAGCACCAAATTCATCAATTCGTGCAATGTTCTCACTTCATCAGGTTTATACAAATTAATTCTGGTCATGAGTTCACTGAACAACTCTAGACCTACTGTGTTAGGAATAACAGTAAATAATGAAACTACATCTAATGTTACTAATAAAAAACTAGAACTTAGTTTACCCTGTTGCATATATACATAGAGGTCATTAAGAAATTGTTCAGTGTCTTTAAGAACAAATTCAGATTTATCTATAATTGGTTTTAACTTTTTATCTAAATATATGGATAATGCTTCCGTGCACCACCCACTACTTGAGACTATAGGTCTCATAGGGGGTCTGACAGGATTCTTGTGAATCTTAGGCAAACCTTGTATCTGGGGAATAGTGTATTTGGTACTAGTAAAATATTCAATTAGTTCTTTGCTAATAAGATGTGTTTGTTCTAGTTGTCTAATTTTATTATTAACTGCTATAACCATTTCTCTAACATCAGAGTATCTAATCTTCTGATAAAAATCAGTATTATCAAGCATCTCATACATCAGAACATCATAAAACTCACTATCCAAAACAACTATACTTGCTATAACATATGCTACTTGCTGTCTATGCAACAGTTTTTATATAGGCAAGACAGATCGTAGTTAAGAATTAGGGAGCATATATATCACATAGGGAAGGGGTCTGAATGTAATGCCTTATCTAAACATGTTTCTAAAGTAGGTAAACAGCATACATTCAAGTTTATGATAGTTGCAAGAACATATGAAAATCTGAAATGTGGGAACATTAGGGATAGAACTGAAGAGATAGAGGCCAAATGGATAGTTATGTTGAGAGCTAATTTTGGCCATGGACTTAATGACAGCATGCCCATCAAACCCATTCTGAGAAAAAGGGGGTTACGTAGATAGATACAATATTAGGGTTGCTATGATTTTATATTTTTAAATATGCATTTTTATTTAATAAGTAAGATTTATATATATATGAGCATTTAAATGCTTTTTATTTTTAAATATTTTTATATGTATATATATATATATATATATATATATATATATATATATATATTTTTTTTTTTAATAAACTAATAAGATAGTTGATGCTAGCACTTTCATATACATTTATTTTTAATCTACTGTGTGACTGTATAACTTTAATTTCAATGGATTGTTAGGTCTTGTGACTAAATTAGATATATAAATAGGTGTGGTTAATTATGTTACTCATACACCTGAAGAAGCATTGTGTGAAAGCGCTTGTGTGACATTAAAGAAGACTTCATGCTATACAACGCCTAAAGACTGGTTTCTGCATTTATTTGGACACTGGAGCCTTACCTCAGCTTTCTTTTTTGGATTTTTGTTTGTATCGAGCTTTTCAGCAGAGGTATTTGGTGGTTATTGGGCAGTTTTTGTATTGTCTTATTACTTCTATTTATGCCTGATAACACCAGAGCTATGGCCAGTGGTATGGAAGAAATTGAACTTGATTATTCACCTGTTACTAATACTTCAAATAGCATTTCTAATGCTCAACAGCCTGATTTAAGTGCTGAACTGTTTATTTCTAAAGTTACTAATCGAGAGAACCCTCTTTTAAACAGAGATTTAACTATTGATGGTGGCAGTGAATCTGAATTTGACTTTTTACTACTCCGTACTGACTTATTGACATTAGAGAAAAATATGTCGAAATTAGCTAGGCTGCAGTATGAGAAATTTCATCTGCAAGTTTGTCTGGCTGAAAATTTGATACCGCGGGGCCTGAGAATATTGAAAATGCCAGCTCAGGCTGATCGAGACTCTGTACTTGTTAGTGAATGGCAGAAATTAAATATTGCGACCAGCATGAGTTATATTAATTTGCTAATTAGTGCTGCAGAAAGAAAAGAACTGATTCTTGTAGGAGAGGTGAAGACCAACTACTTGCAACTATGCACTAAATATAATGGAGATGTGTTCGCAAGACTGCTATCAGAAACTGTAGATAATGTTAACACGTATAAGCGTAAACTTCTGCAAATTAAACTGAAGAAATTAAGAAGAGATCGCCAGGATTTTGCCTTGGGCAATATTTTCACTTGGCCACGTGATACAAGATTTAGTGAAACCAGGCAACCCAGGCTGGATGATGAACGACGTAATGATGTCAGTGTAGGAGCCGTTGAGATCTAAAATGGCAGTTTATCAGTACAACAGTGTGGAGTTTCATTGCATTCAGAAAGCATGGCGAATGATGCTATACGCGTCCAGACCAATTCGCCAGTAGTGAATTCTAGTGATGTGTTGGGTGCGAGGAGAAAAGTTGTCCTAACTACTGCAGAAATGCATAGGGGAGCAGAGAATGAAGTATTGAGTACTCTTCAACGTGAGCAACCATCTGTGTTGAAAGAAGCTGTTGGTGCAGTTAATCATTGTTTAAATTTTCCGCTTCCTATGAGGGATACACCTCAGGGAATCGGAGAGACTCTCAGGGGCAGAAATACCAACCCAGGGGCAGGAGCAACACCCGGTACAAAAGGAAGTACGAAGAAATGAAGGACAATACCTACACCATAAAGAAAGCTTTCCAACAAGTAAGACATATATAACAAATCTTTCTAAGCGTGTTTTGACAAACTCAGAAATTAATGTACTTTCGAAAGGCTTATCGTTTATACCTTCGAGTGATATGAGTATCACAGATATAATTTTTGATGTTAAGATGTTTACAAGAAATTTGATGTTAAAATACTTATTTCAACAGAATGCAGTAAATGATGGATTTGTCTTTAACAGACCTAGCACTTTTGTCTCCAAACAAACAGCATTGATTAATGCATTTGAACAGATTGTTATAGATGATATTTATAAAACCTATAATGATAAGAAAAGTAGAAATAATTGGCATAACCTTAGTAAAAGTGAATTTGAAGCCTTATATAAACTTGAAAATGATGCTGACTTGGTCATTAGACCAGCTGATAAGGGTGGGCGTATAATTGTTTTGGATAGTGAGTTTTATGATGTTCTGATGTATGAGATGCTTGATAATACTGATTTTTATCAGAAGATTAGATACTCTGATGTTAGAGAAATGGTTATAGCAGTTAATAATACAATTAGACAACTAGAACAAACACATCTTATTAGCAAAGAACTAATTGAATATTTTACTAGTACCAAATAAACTATTCCCCACATACAAGGTTTGCCTAAGATTCACAAGAATCCTGTCAGACCCCCTATGAGACCTATAGTCTCAAGTAGTGGGTGGTGCACGGAAGCATTATCCATATATTTAGATAAAAAGTTAAAACCAATTATAGATAAATATGAATTTGTTCTTAAAGACACTGAACAATTTCTTAATGACCTCTATGTATATATGCAACAGGGTAAACCAAGTTCTAGTTTTTTATTAGTAACATTAGATGTTGTTTCATTATTTACTGTTATTCCTAACACAGTAGGTCTAGAGTTGTTCAGTGAACTCATGACCAGAATTAATTTGTATAAACCTGATGAAGTGAGAACATTGCATGAATTGATGAATTTGGTGCTTATGAATAATGTGTTTTTGTTTAAGAACCAAGTTTACTATCAAAAGAATGGTGTAGCGATGGGGAGTTCATGCTCTAACACATATGGTAATGCCGTTATATTGGCATGGGAGACAGAATATGTGTTTGATGGACCCTATAGTGACTTGGTATTATTCTATAGGAGGTTTGTCGATGATCTTTTTATTTTGTGGGGGGGAACAGTAATAGATTTGTTAGCGTTTGTGGAATATATTAAGAATACAACACGATTTTTGAAATTTACCTTAAATTACTCTGAAGAGAGGATTAGTTTTTTAGATGTACTCTTGGAAAAAGGAAATTCAGGTACTATTAGCATCAAACTTTATAGGAAAGAATGTCATGTTAACACTCTATTATCAAGGGAGAGTATGCATCCCAGATATGTATTTAGAAATGTTGCTCAAAATCAATTTAAAGCTCTAAACATCTAGATTAAGTGCTAATAAAGATGAATTTGAGAAGCAACTTAGTAAAACCTGTTATGAATTGGAAGAGAGAGGGTATGAGAGAAATATCATAGAAGATGGTTGTAGGAAAGTAAAACGATTGAGGGAGACAAGGGCTAAACCATACTTCTCGGATAAATACCATCGGGAAATAAATGAAAGAGACAATAATTTGAAGGTTAATATATCCTATTCAAGGGATGTTGGGGGATATACCAGCATTATTAATAATCACTGGAAGATTCTTATGACCGATCCCATCATCAATAAGGTAGTAGGTTCGAGACCACAGTTTACCTTCAAAAATAAAAAGAATCTTAAAAGAAGGCTTTGTAACAATAGAGATAGTGTCAGAGCAGTTAACCCCATCGGCACAAAACCGTGTGGTAATTGTAAGCAATGTCAGTTTATTAATAAAGATATATGTTTCAGACATCCAGATACAGGTAAAGTTTTTGACATCAGGGTTAGTGGAACATGTGCGACTACACATGTGGTATATCTTGCTACTTGCTGTCTATGCAACAGTTTTTATATAGGCAAGACAGATTGTAGTTTAAAAGAATTAGGGAGCATATATATCACATAGGGAAGGGGTCTGAATGTAATGCCTTATCTAAACATGTTTCTAAAGTAGGTAAACAGCATACATTCAAGTTTATGATAGTTGCAAGAACATATGACAATCTGAAATGTGGGGACATTAGGGATAGAACTGAAGAGATAGAGGCCAAATGGATAGTTATGTTGAGAGCTAATTTTGGCCATGGACTTAATGACAGCGTGCCCATCAAGCCCATTCTGAGAAAAAGGGGGTTACGTAGATAGATATGATATTAGGGTTGCTATGATTTTATATTTTTAAATATTTATTTTTATTTAATAAGTAAGATTTATATATATATGAGCATTTAAATGCTTTTTATTTTAAAATATTTTTATATGTTTATATATATATATATATATATATATTTTTTTTTTAATAAACTAATAAGATAGTTGATGCTAGCACTTTCATATACATTTATTTTTAATCTACTGTGTGACTGTATAACTTTAATTTCAATAGATTGTTAGGTCTTGTGACTAAATTAGATATATAAATAGGTGTGGTTAATTATGTTACTCATACACCTGAAGAAGCATTGTGTGAAAGCGCTTGTGTGACATTAAAGAAGACTTCATTCTATACAACGCCTAAAGACTGGTTTCTGCATTTATTTGGACACTGGAGCCTTACCTCAGCTTTCTTTTTTGGATTAATTTTATATAAATTTATGACTGCCAGTATCACAAGTGATAATTCAATAAAAAATATGAAAATAATAAGAATCTGAAAATTTGTCTATCTGTAAGGCAGGCACACACGAACAGAGACATACATACAGACACACAGACACACACACAGACACACACACAGAAATGTCCAAAAGAAAGACAATAGCAGGAGGATGAAGTCGGATAACAAAACACGAAATTACTAAACTTAAAATCATCTGTTAAGAGGTTGGGAGTGACCAACAGGATTAATGCACTGAAAACACACAGCACTCCAGCAATATTCTCACAAAGTAATAAAACACCTCCTAAATAAATAGCGTGGGAGAACCTGTAGATAAAACTGCACTTTCACTTGGGAGAAGACATATAGGAGAGGCCCTGCTATGCACATAGGCTCATAGGTAGGTACTGGGCTATCGGCCCTAGGGCTTATATAAGCCTAGCCAAAACAGGTTCCCTGGCTTTCGCCACCCATGAAAATTATTTTCCTGTGCCCCTGGCAAGCAGTGCCGCAGAAATGATCTGGGGTGAATTTTCTATTTCCCATCCAGTCATCAAGATTTTTCTTAAAGAGGGCCAATGAGGAGCTTTGCATGAAATGAATGGGTAGTTTGTTCCAGAGTATGGGGGAGTCTCTGGGACAGGGATCTATCCCTCCAGCATGTTCTGTTTATTGTGGTGACAAGGTTTAGGTCCCTGGAGAGAGTGTAGTTCAGAGAGATTGGGATTTCTTAAGTGTAGCATGTCCAACAGCTCTGGGTTTGACATAGCTTTGCATGTTAGGCAGAGATCGCTTCTGAGTAGGCAATATGAGATGGCATAACTGAAAAGGGGAGGAGTTAGATGGCTTTGAAATGTTTTAGGTGCCAAACTGCCACAGTCATGCCAGCTTTGAGTCTTAGAAGTAAAGGAAGATGGACCAGTCCTAACATACTGAAAGTTATGAACTTACCATGATGAAAGCTCTGGAAGAGAAATACCACCCTCTGCAATAGCAGACATTGAGACTGCTTGTTAAATCATTTTTTTTCCCACAACGGTGTGGCACTGTGTGGACTTAAGTTTACAGCAGCTAGCTTGCATGTGGAATAGCACTATCACACCCTAACACTATATAACATCTTGCCGTTAACCCCAAAAACTACCGTAGGAGAGTCCTGTTAAAACCCAACTCTTCATTCTAAATGGTCCACCCTATTACAGGGCTGAACAACATGGATGTGTAATTTCCAAATGTCACTGTGGCCAGCTTGGTAGATTTCAATATCCTAAAGCAAGGTAGCAATTGTCTCATATTCTCAGACAATTAGTTAATCATTAAAGAAAATAACACAGTATGTTAGAGATGTAAATACACAACTTCACTGAAGGCAAAAATCTTGCATACAAATGAAGCTGTTAGGAATACCCACACTACATCCCTCAGACACAGACTATCTTATGCTGAGGTACTTAAAAGAAACCTTCCAAAATCTCAAATACATCCAAAGCCACCTAACGGCAACATTATTACTCAGCAATTGCTAAAACACATACCAAAAGCAACATCAAACATTTCACATAAGCCTATGCACAATGGTCCTATAACAGCAAAGCCCAAAAGCCAAAGAGAGGTATATCTCGCACAGGACACCACTGCTGTGGAACAGACTCTCCATCCACATAAAACAAAGTTTATTCCTGTCCATATTCAAGTGCAACTTACATCTATGGATAGGAAACACAACATTTACGCAAGGAACGCCCCTCAAATTATCTATCGTATGATCCCAGTTAGTCTCATTAGGAGTAATATCGACCATGGCAAGGGGAAGGTCAATCTATAAATTGGATAGGTTATTTTGAGCACATAAAGGGGAAAATGGCTGGGCTTGAAATGGTCCACAGGGGTAGCTAGCCTAGTACTTCACCACAAACATATAAGGCAAGCATATACTTTACCTAATACTCTTGTCACTGGAGACACCATTGTGCAAAACATCTGGACACAGGATCCACAACATCATGCAGGCACTCAAATTACTGCACTGCAGATACCAATATGATTTTATCATAGTCTATGTTGTTGTAAATAGATTCATGGATGCATATGTAAAGTACTAGGCTAGTTGCCCCTTGAGGGCCATTTTAAGCCTAGCCAATTTCTCTTTTTGAGCTCGAATTAACCTGTCTCATTTGGTTAAAGGATTTACCCATTCCATGGTCAATAATAAATTACATGAGCCATACCTTATTGGACTTTATGAAAAAGGACATACTGGATCTCTTTGAATATATGTCACAGATAGGTATAAACCTTGCACTGAGCAGCATTCTACCTTCACCATGGATGATGCCACAGTATAAACATAAAATGACTGATTTTAAAATTGGCTTAGTTTCTGCTGTCATTCCAGAGGGATCTAACATCTGTCAGCATGGAATAAAATGGTCAACAGACCACACTGCTTTGCCAAGGATTCATTGCACCTATCCCACCACGCTTTCATATATTGGTTAAAACTTTATCTACCCCCTTAGAGCCTTTTTTAGTACATGGCAAAAAGACAAAACTACCAACATAGTGAAAGTCTCAAAGCAACCTTAAGGGGTTACTGCTCAATGCTAACAGCCTAAACAAAAACGCCACACCCTTCAAGCCCTTCTCACTCTGGAGAATGTAGACATCTGTGCCATGACCGAAACTTTGTTTAAAGCCATAGAATGTACTCTGGCAGTGCAAGACAATATAGCCTTCCACACATTTCAACCAACAGCACAGACTGGGGCCAAAGGTAGAGATGTCTTGGTCTATGTTATTAGTCTATGTTGGTTGCATCCAGGCCCAAGAAAGTTATAGTACAACACTACTCGGCTCTTACCAGAGCTAGCATTGAATACAATGCCTCCTTTGGCATATTTCTAACCAGACAATTACAAAAGTTGGAACACCCACAAAGGTATCTCACCAGGAGAATTCAGAGCATGAATACGCTGTTCTACACCGATAGTCTAAACGGTATGTCTCTGCATCCAGTCTCCTACAGGCTGCTGAGAGGGGATCTTTGCCCAATGTAAAGGGCCTCCTCAGACCCAGCCCTGATGGATCTATTGAACATTCACAAAACAAAACAGCACTCTATTCAAACGAGACCTTGACAACTGGATGGGACATAGTAACTTCAACCCTGGTCTGACCCCACCGATGTTTGTTATAGACAGTTACCATCAATAAGAAAAAGATTATCCTAAATAACAAACCCTTAGTTACCTCCCTACTAACATGCTCCCCCCGTATAGATGCCCATGATACTTGGGATTCAAATGGTCTGGGGTGCGTTACTAGGCTTGTTAGGGCCTAGTGACCCTTACCCTACTAACAACCAATGAACCATGCTGCCAAAAACCCACCTCCTATCAAACAATATACTACAGTCTTCAACTTCTCCAGATCTGAGGTTAGCAATGCAAAGTACTAGAATAAAAGGACACACAACGGCTTCTTAGTTAAGGAAGGAGATGTTGGGAGGGAATGCTGCTAAGGAAGATTTGCTCTTCCAGATTTATCGTTTCTGTAAGCAGTTATCTTTCATAGCTGGTAAGGGGAGGTTCACACTCAATTACAGCAATACCCAGTCCTAAGCTAGTCATAATAGGTAGTTCCTCTTCTAAGAACATACTTTTACAATGGCAGCCTCGAAGTAAGATATGCATATCACATCCAGCTTGTAATTTCTTACAAATGCATTAAGGGAAGGCCAAGTAGCTACTACAAATACATCAATAGTTGCATTTAAAAAAATGCTACCCAAGTAGCCAATGCTTTAGTAAAATAAATCTTAGGAACCATTAACAGTGACCTTCTATGTTTTATATTGAAATCTGATACGGCTGGAGAGTGTTAAGAGAAAAAGTTTTAAAAACATACTGTTATTTATCTTTTTCCTGTTCTTGCAAAGTGAACATGTTATTTGTTGGGATATGCCTATCAAAGATGGGCCTCATCTGTGAACAAAATGCAGCATTGCTTATGAACCTGAATGATATCTGTTTTCTGCATTTCAGAATAAAGAGATTTGGTTATAGCTCAGTGAAGCCTGGGATAAGGACGCACGGCCGAGTAAGAGCTAATTTACTGGGGCAGGCTGTGTGTCCTGGAAAATTTGAGCTACCGTTGTTGAATTGAACATTTTGTACTTCTTGAACATTCTGTACTAGCTGTGGGTTTGAGGTAATTTGTGATAAACATGTTTTTCCTATATGTTTTTCATAGCCAAATGTCAACGGTCAGAAATGTAACAAAAAGTTGTTTTGCTTGCAGTATAAAAGTTGATGCCAGTAAACAAGTTGATCAGATCAGTCCAGACCGGACATCTTGGCCAACATGCTGTGTAATCTGGTTAGCTGCTAATAAAGGAAAATTCATCGCCGGAGGCAGATGCGACTCGTTTGAATTTTTTCTTCTAACAGAGAGCCATCTAGTTAGTGTTATTTTTTGAAACCTTCTGACCCAAGTTTTTGCTTGGGAACAAGACAAACTGGTGACTGCCCTTTTGCATAGACCTAGTTTTCCTCAGCTGCTGGTGTAAATCCATGTAATGCAGGAAGTATGCACTGGAAATGAAATATGAATGGTAAAAACAATGGGAGATGAATCTTGTTAAGGACCGACTCAGAGGCTACCATAGACATGGGGGGGGGGGTAGGATGAGAAACCCTATCTTTCTGAAAAAAAGCAAATAAGGAAATTTGTCAGACAAAGCTTGCAGGTATGAAATTAACCTGACAGATATTAACACCAGAGGGGAAAAATGTTTCCCCATGAGTGAGGTGTCTTTTGAAGGTGCAAGATCAAAGGGAGACATAGTTAAATTTTCCAGTAAATAATAAGCCCCACACAGGTATGATCTCTCAAAGTGTCCACAAAAACATACCCTTAGGACAAGTTAGGTATCACAGTCAAAATTGACTGTAAGAGACATTAACTAAATTCCACATTAAAAGTACGTGTACAGTAACCAAGAACTGAAGGAAAATGAGCTTAGGACAGGTCCAATACTTTGTCAGTGGTCCAAACACATAAAACAAATGTATTTATCGCTGTGTGATTTGAGAATATGGTTTCTAAGATGATGATTTTTCCCCACCTCTCTCAGAAAAAGATTAACTAGCCACAACTGGAAGTGAAGCAACTGGCAAGTTAATCACAAGACGTACAAGTACAGCTGGGACTTGCCAGATGGATGTTTCTGGAGTGATTCTGTTAGCTTAGAATACATGCTTCTCCAGAAGGTGACCATTACAGAGTTTGAAGAACTACTACTGATTTGTAAATTTCTGCCTTTTGAATAAATCTCATCATCTGAGGAAATAGGGGAAAAGTGTAGAGAAGATAAGATGGCCCCTTGTAGATAATAACATCCTTCAGGGGTTCTCATGGTGCTTGGGTAAAGAAGAAAATAATACTGCACTTGGTGTTGGTCAGATGTGAACAAATAAGTCACAGCAAGGACTCCTCCAACACTGGAAAACATGTCTTGCTATTGAGGTACTGACAGGCCACTCCTAAGGCAATGGAAGGCATTTGTGGAGTTGGCTTGTCAGAGGGTTGAACTCCATGGGAATGCTGCTTGCAACTAGGAAAAACAATGCTTGACACAGCCTATTTTCAAAGTCTCAAAACTTCCTGCCATGAGGAGCAAGAACAAGTTATTTCTCATTTGCTGATGCACCAGACCATTGCTATGGTCGCAGAATATATGCCAATAATTTCCGGGGGGGGGGGGTGAGGGGGCACAAATGCCCTGCACCTCCAAGCTATGCTTCCACACCCCTGGTCTATAAACATACTATTTCAATATTGCACTAACTCAGAGAAATTATACATACAGCTCAGGGATGTACATTCTTGTTTGCTCAAACTCAAATATACAAATGAATGACAAGTTATTGGCAGGTAGCCTGTGGGCAGCTAAAATGCCACCTGTCTAAAGCAGAACTTAGAGAGAGTTAAAAACTAGTTTAAATAAAAAAGCCAGGAACTGCAGGCAGACAGAAATAAAAACAAACAAACAAAGGCCAAGTAACATGCATAAAAAGGCTGTTCGTTAAAGGACCTTTCATAAACAAGTAAATATTGAGTGGACTTTCGCTTTACAAAAGTGGACATTATTCATCTGCATGCACCATGCAGCAAGGAATAGGACAGGTTGATGGCTCAGGCACATACCTGGAAGTCAGGTTTTTATCAGAAATGTCAGCATCTTAACTATTATGTAACCCTAAATGATTACACTTCAGCATTTTTTAAACTGAACTGGCTTAAGTTATACGAAAAAAATCCATCAGCAAGACCTAAATATAGCTGAATGAAGCAGTACACGCTATACTTACAAGATTTGACTTATTTGGATACTGACCTATAGCCATAAAGTTCAGATTTTCATGGACAGTTAGGCAAGACACTTCAGTTGGTCTGTTCCCTGGTATTGCAGAAAAAATACGAGTGCATAATGGACTTCCACTGTCCCGCTTGTCAAGATTCCAGACTTTTACCTACAAAAGGTAAATGAACAAACTGGCTGGTTATAATAAAGGATTTAGTTATACAAATACACAGATTTCAAAATGAGGGTGGTTTATTCTCTTTACATATATTCTGAACTTGATCTAGAAGTCTATTCTGCAAGTAGTGCTGTCTCTGACTTATTAGAAAGGTGTTTGTTTCTCTTCACCTGTATGCTAATCTGAATTCTGTATATTACTCGGGTTGCGAGTGAATAAATTCTAAAATGCAAACCCACCTACTTTATCCCCAAACTAAAATAAACAAAAATAAATGCTCATTAAGGCTGCTCGTTTATATTTCATTGGTGATATCTATTCCAGCTCTCGAATAAACATTTAATTATTTTCTTACATAAGAATTACAACTGAAATTAAACACCAATTGCTAAATCACTGATTGTGTTAATTTCTGACATTAGATAACAACCACATTATAATTTACATTAAGCAACATCAGTCTTACAGCAGAAGGAAACAAATCAGCCTGTTCAGTTTGCCCTTTTAAGATATTTAACATTTCCTCTCCTGTCTATGTTTCCTCACATATCCCTTGTCCTTTAAAATACCTCCATAGACTTCCTTGTCCTCCACCCATTCTGGCAATCCATAACATGTGTCTATAACTCTCTCTGTGAGGAACTAGTTGGTTTACAACTATTTATTCTTGTATATCCTCCTCCCTACTATCTCTTTCCTGCACAGAATACCAGTGTGTTGATCAAATGGTTTATTTTCAGTACACTGTGCACATACAACGTAAACTCCTGAGAAAGCCATCAGCCCAACTACTGCTCAACATGATCTTGTGCTTCCACATCCTTCTTCCCTCTGTTCTGGTTTTGAGACAGAAAAAGAAAAGTCCTACAGTTTATTTAATCTACGGTTATGCTTTTTACCCTTCAGCCAAACACACTTTCTGTGGCCTTCATTTGTACTCCTTCCAGCAGCGTAATGACCCACACCCTGTACATCTCTTCAACTGCAGGCAGTACTTAAGGCACAGTTTGACCAAGTCCTGGAAGTTTGGAAGAATTGCTTCACTGATTTGTATGTTTTCCCTTAAAGCATACACCCAGCATTTCATTCACTGTTGCCACAGCCCTCTTACTCCTGATCCTCATGCACCATTCTAGGTGTGATAAACAGCTTTGGATCATCTACCTGGCCATCTGCCTTCATTTCCACCTCGTCCCCAGCTGAAACTCCATACTGCTGTTGTGCCCCAGGTGTAGAGGACTTTACATTTGCCTGCAATGAATGTCAGTTGTCATCTTTCTGCCCACATGGTCTAGCCTTTCACTAGCTCAATTACCTATAAATTGTACTCTGAAAGAAAAGATTCCTATATCTATAGCACTGCCAAATACAAAAGACAATGAGACAGAATCATCTGGACTGAAATTACACTATGACATACATGCAAGGTAACCTTCTTCTCTAAAAGTTCTGAAGAGAAGCACCCAGAAGCAACTGCGGTGAGGAAAAGTGATGATCTATGATCATTTATCACCTGAAGTACAGACAGAAAGTTATTTACAAGCAACAGATTTGTTTAAAATAAGCAGGAACCAATCACAGCAACAAGTATCAGCTGATACTTCTAGAGGTACAGAAATATCAAAATCAAATTCAAATGCTGTCTAGCTCTCGTGTTATCTATGACTCCTGTAAGTGAAGTTCCATCTATATTAGCATCAGCTAAGACCACAGAACTGTATTGAATATTCAAAAAACTATAGTCTGATAAAAAAGCTAGCCAGATAATGTCCCCTGTTTCAGAAACTATACATATGCACTGAACCGCTTAAATCTGTATTTGAGTAAATAAAAAGCATGAAAGGGTGTTATTAATAACTTTTCATGACAACCAGTGAATAGCTTATGAAAATTTCTACAATGAGTTGGAATGCATTTATACTAAGTGCATAATAAATATCAAACTGTACTTTCCAAGTCCTAAAAAGATACACTAAAGTACAAATGTTTTTCACTTCTAAAATACGGGAATGAAACATACGGCACGTTTCTTTAAAAAAAAACTGGTGAGAATAGCCTGCGCAGAATACCAGTGTGTTGATCATCTGGTTTGTTTTCAGTATACCGTTCAGATGCAAAGTAAACTCTCAACGACAAGCAGTCTAACTACCAATGTCCATATAATTTCACAGTGTCCTGAGAAAACCTGAAGTGTTACGTAATACATCTAGGGCTCTGGCATTTACAACAGTTGTGTTTGCACTTTTGCAACATTCAAGTACCTAAGCAACAGAAACTGCATGTTTGACTTGTCTGCTATTTCTGACACTAACAAGCAGTGAGACCTTGTTCTGTGTAATTCACACAAGCCTTCCATAAACTGACTACTCAGTAATGACTTGGCATTCTATTTCTGAAGTGCTTCAAAAAGTGCTACAATAAGCCTAAAATAAGTTTATATTACTATTACTGTCTAGCAATCAAAGATTAAAAAAAAATTTTTTTAATAAAATAAAGCACAAATAAATCGGCGTACACTGAGTTCCAGCTAGTCAATCTTTCCTTGAGATGGCTTTGCCCCAAACCTCCTGCACCACCTTACTAATGTGCATTAACACTAACCCAACTCCATGCCTTACATTAGCAAAGACTCTTCCTGTAGCACTACCACTACAAACACATTCAGACACTCAACCAGGGTTGCCAGATTTCCAGCACCCCAGGTAGGGACAAAAAAGAAGAAGAAGGTCTCTCTCGGCAAGTGAAGACCAAAAAAAAGGTCTTCGGCAGTACCAAGCAATTTTTGATTGGCACGTATGCCAGGTATACGGGACAATCAAAAAAAAAAAAAAAAAAAAAAAAAAAAGTGGAGGCTGGCCAGGATTTAAACCGGCAGGGCGGGACTCGGGATCAGGCTGCTGATCTCGGGACAGTCCCGCCTTCTGGCAACCCTGCACTCAACCCATACCGCACCTCACAAGCACAATACATTTATCCCCTTTCCTAACCCTTACTGTAACCTTTTATTTTTATTTTTACTTTTTAAATTTTTAAGCCTTACTGTAACCTTAACCTGCAAACACAAACCCGCCCCATTGCTGAAACATTCAATATATCTGAATGTTTCAGCATTAAAATGAAATCCTAAGCTTACCTTACCCACATGCACTCAGTCTTCCTCCTCTTGACATCTTCAGCAATCGAGAAAGAGGGCTTTCAATTAATTTCCAAACATTTCACTCTGTTGACGAACTGATGAATCAACAGAATGGAACATACTCATTTACCATGCTAAGAATGGACAGTAGGAAAGGAATGTTTTAAGGAACTGTTTAAACAGGTGAAGTTCTTGAACCCATTTATGTAGAGAGTTCATGTTTAATAATTACAAGAAAACTTAGTTTTAATAACCGATGTTGATGAAAATAAACCAAACAGAAGTATGACAGTTCAGTTTAACCATTATGGAATAAATTGATAGAATAATTTTACTTACATCAGCTGAGGAATAGACATGAGGAAAGGAGCATCTCAAGTAACTGCTTGAACAAAGGAAGCCCTTTAACCTGTATCTGTACATTTGTCATTTAACATTTGCATAATAATAAGTTTGTTTTATATGCTTGGTTTATTAATTTGTTGGGAAAATAGCCAGGAGACAGTTTTAAAATCTAGTCAGGAAATGTAATGACTTGTTATGTGCACTAAAATGTTTAAGAAGCATCAATATTTAGAAATGAAAACTTACTTGCTTCTGTTTTCCTGCACATGAAAAATATACCTCATTTCTTCTCTGAGATTGACATAAGCATCAGTGCAGCATACCATGAGTACCAGGAAACATAACTAATTTGTGAGGGATGAAGGCTGGATATTAAGTATTGATAGATGGAAGATTAGATACTGCAAATTCTAATTCAATTAAGGAGTATGTTAAGCAAGCAATAATGAACAACAGGGTATGTGTTACTGAGAAATTAACACACACCCAGGGCTGTTCTGAAGGGTATTATTTACATAGTAACACACACACACTGGAGGGTACTATTGCATTTGGAGAATGGGCTGTCTGTAAAACTGATTTGCTTTACTTTTTTATTAGTATATTACTATATTTTTTAAATATTTTTGATGTAAAATAGTTCCTCCTCCTAATATTTTAAACTTGTTGCAGTTTACGTAAATGCTGTTGGAAGAAGCATTTTACATCTGAAATAGAACACTTGAAGATAATGCCCAGATTTTTAGTTACTTTTTTGGTCCATTACTAGCACATTATTGTCGAATGAAGTCACTAAACAATGACATATGAGTTTCAGACTTTATTTTCTTCCGAGAATGTATACAAAACAAACTCTTTTTTTCTAGCAACTTTCAAATTTTATAACAGCAGTGTTTAAAATCTGTTCCTATTTTTTAGCCTTTGTGCCCCCTTTATTTTAGGCTTTATCCAGATTTATTGAACTAAAAGACTGAGAGGTATACATACATCTTAACTGCTGCTGTATACATCTTAACAGCTGCTGCTGTTGCTCAATCGATCTCTCTCCCTCTCTCTTCTCAAACACACACCAAACACTTCCATCTTCATGCATGCATATAGTCATATATGCAGGCATGCAGACAGAAACATAACACATATTTTTATTTTTTAATGTTTCTTTTAATTCTACATTCATGAAACAAAACTCACTTTCATGCACGCATACACTCAAACACACACACCTTCCTATTTTTTGTTTTAATTTATGCTCCCATGAAGCGGTAGACTCATTTTTCAGTTGGCATTACCATCCTGCTGGAGGAAGTCTGTTTTCTGATCAGGGTTTAATGTACGGTTCGCTTATTTTCTAACAGGACATTATATTTCAGTCAGTACTGTCCATCACGTTTATTGAGTTTGTTTTTTTTTTTTTTTAAGTAAGGTGGTATGACTTGTGCTCAGTTAACGAAATATGGGTACACTGTAGTATGTGATATTTCTGAAAGGTATGAATGTAGTATGGCAGAAACTAATACCACTTTACTTATTATGCTTTGTTTGACAGAGCAGGATGGCTGTAAGAAATTTCTTATTAAAATGTTGCTTGTGTTGGGGAAAAGGGGGCTATGGGTCTTCTTTCTGCGAAAGCTGTAAATACATTTCAGTCTCTGATCTTAACAAGCTACTCGCAAAACCCCTTCTAGCAATGACTACCCTGTCCACCTGCCTATTGCTTCCTTATCACCAGCATTCTGTTACAAAATCAGTCCCTCATTCATAGAACTATACCTTCTACATTTAAATAGAAATATATACACAATTCTTGACACGTCTTTTGCAAATGACATTACAAAATTTTCTTTACAGATCTTGAGATCTAATTCATCTTGTTTAACAACCAGTTTACCCAAACACTAAAGCAAGTCAACAATTTTTAACCTGCTAGTAGTCAACAATCCTGGTAATTAACATCTTCCACTATTCTTATTCACCCCTTTGAATTACACAACATAGCAATAAGACATCCACCAAAACCCATTTAATTTAGATCCAAACACACCAAAAATACTTTGAAATCCCACCTCACTACAATGGAATGATCTCCCATACAGTGATCCTAATTTAGCAGTTGAAAATGTAACAAATACCCTCTTACAAATTCAAAACAACCTCCTTCCAATAATTTCAAGACTCTACAAACAAAAGAAAATAAAAACACCGACTATCCAAAAAGTTAAAGGCACTCCTAGCATTTTAAATATGAAGTCTGGTACAAATTACAGCAATGCCATCTCCTGATTTCAGGAAACACTTTATTCACCTCTAAAACCTAGCCAAAAGCAGCTGGAAAGTGCAAAGTTAATTTTCTAAAATCTAAACTGCTAAGAAATACACCAAAACAATTTTAAAAGGAAGTAAACCGTTTAACTAGTTATAAGCTCACAACCACCTCCACTGCTGCCAACGGTTTCCTAGGCAAATTTCCAAGTTAAGATTTTCTGGAAGAGTTTAACACACTTCCACATATCGCACCCTCTATTGTGCTTTAATAAAACTGAAGCTGTAGACACTGTGACCGTACTTGAACACGTTTCATTGGATGCCTGCATTGCATTGAATAGGATACTTGCACTGTATCTAATAACCTAGAGCCCTGCTTCATAAACTAGTGCAGAGAATCATTAATTTCCTTCTCATGCATGTTTATAATCTTTATATCTTCAAGTCATAATGTCCACCATATGGTAACTTGCACAACTAAAACTTCTACCAAAACAACTAAAGCAAACAATGCGTCTCATTTCCAGTCCTTATTCATCACTCCAACCCTTAGTTCTCAGAAATAAAACCATTTACAACCATTCACAGTAAACTGACCAACACAATATACTTTCTCTGAAACAACATGGCATTTGGGCAGACCTCAGCATGACCGCATTCTGGTCACTAATTGGTGAAACTGTAATCATCTTCTTTTGGCTGTTCCCGTTAGGGGTTGCCACAGCGGGTCATCTGTTTCCATTTCTTCCTGTCCTCCGCATCTTGCTCTGTCACACCAACCACCTGCATGTCCGCTCTCACCACATCTTAGGCCTTCCTCTTTTCCTGTTACCTGGTAGCTTCAACCTTAGCATCTTTTTCCCAATATACTCAGCATCCCTCCTCAACACATGTCCAAAACAATGTAATCTTGCCTCTCTTGCTTTGTCTCCAAACCTTTCAACCTGGGCTGCCCCTCTAATATACTTATTCCTAATCCTGTCCACCTTCGTCACACCCAGTGCAAATCTTAACATCTTTAACTCTGCCACATCCAGCCTTTTTGTCAATGCCACTGTCTCCAACCCATATAACATTAGGGTTACCACCTGTCCACTTTGCGAGGGACAGTCCCTCTTTGGGCAGTTGTGTCCTGCATAAAAATTGAAAAAATGGCAAATGTCCTGTGATTTTAGGACAAAAATATTTCTTATATTGTATGTAATACTTGCATAACACAGTTATTCTGTATCTCAAACACCTAAATAGTATATGAAACAAAATAAGCAACTAGAATGCTACAAGAATAAGCTTTTATTTAGGCAAAAAAGTGAATTTCTGTCCTTTGTACCGGCCGTGGGTATGTTTTGCCCTGCAAAATCTGACGTTTGTACCAAAAATGTCCCACTTTGGGCATTTGAAAAGGTGGCAACCCTATATAACATAGCTGGTCTCACTACCCTCTTGTAGACCTTCCCTTTCACTCATACAGATACTCGTCTGTCACAAATCACTCCTGACACTCTTCTCCACCCACTCCATCCTGCCTGTACTCTCTTCTGGTGAACTGGTGAAACTGCAATGAACATGGATAAAGGTATCCTTGTTGGCACACTTTTTAGAGATCTAACAAGGGCCTTTGATCTTGTACAACAACCTATCCTTATTTCCTCGAAATAGGTATGAGCCAAAATGCTTCCAACTGATTCCAAGACTACCTCTCCAACAGACTCGATAAATTTAAGACTGTTTGTCAGAGGATATGGAAGTGCCAATCAGTAATGCAATAATGGTTACCCATAAAGCAAAGATCAAGTCATAATGTCCACCATATGGTAACTTGCACAACTAAAACTTCTACCAAAACAACTAAAGCAAGCAATGCGTCTCATTTCCAGTCCTTATTCATCACTCCTTCCTATTTAATCTACTTCATGCTGAAAACCTCTCCCAACTAGTAGCTAAATTAACTGTGAAAATCCCTTCCAATAATCTCAGAGTACAAACTCACTCAGGACCAGTTTTACTCACTCCAAAGACTACTACGGGCATTTTATTCTTGGCCCCAAAATCTGGGAATCCCTCCGCACTCATTTCAGACTTGACCTCTTACTGCAAGTTTTGAACCAAACTAAATGTCTTTTTAAACAGACCAAATACAACATTCTTCCCTCAGATTATATCACCTAAATTCCATGAACTACATTCATCCACTCTCCTCCCATACCCATTACTGTACTTGAGAAGTGATAAATCGCCACTACCTTAGCTCATTCATCCTTACTTTCTATCTTCCCTTCTCTAGCTCACCTTTTTTTTATGTGTTGGTATCCTACAGAACACCTTTGTTGAACAGGCTTTAATATCAAATGTATTGTAAATGCTCTGTACGTAATGAATAAAACACCTGTTTATCCTTTTAGTATCAATACATACTTTTAGTGTTCTTCCTTGATTATGGAATTGTTTAAAAAACTATTTTTGTTATACTTCATCTCTATGCTAAACCTGACATTCACCCACTGTTACAGGTGTTCTACCCCAGTCAACATATATACATTTAATTAAATTAAACAAACATCCAGAATGGTGAATGACCACTGCAGAAGAACTACTGTACATGTCTGAGAGCTATATGCACTGTCAACAAGAAAACTATATGACTACAAACACCAGAGACATTTCCCATCATAATGCTACTGACTGGAAGAAAACAATACTTAGTAATGTGGATATAATCCAGGGAACTGAGGATAAGCAACTAACTCAAAATGAGTGCACTAATCCTGGTAGGTGCCAGGAAAGTCTGAATTAGACGCTTGTTCAACACAATCTATGTTAAGATGGCACTTAACTCATCTGTACTGTGCAAACTATAATAATTATCAGATAAATAGACCTTTTCTATGTCTGTTTATAAACTTTCATTGCTGACCAGGTACTGGTTCTGTTTGCTTCCCCTTCTGAATATTAGGATCTTTGCATCGGCACTCATATAAACCTTTGGATTATGAAACTTGTCAACCTGTATAATCAATGCAGTGAAAGTAAGTCAGGTATTGTCTTGCTCCCTCTGCAAATCACCTCTCATAAAAAAAACTCTTAAATATATTATGAAAGCACTTCTTACCAGGGGGTTAATATCATTTTCATCCTTGCCAACTGAAACCAGGATACTGTGCTGCTTGAGTTGGTACAGGTGGGTCACAAGGCTTTTATAAGCTTGAAAGGAGCTCAGTTGAAAAGGACGTGTCACAAACCAGATTCTTCCATCCATATGTGCTCCACAGTTAAGGATTACATAAACACAAAATAATCAACATGAATCCTCCACTCCCACAAAAAAAAAAACAGCGCAACTAGAAAACTATTTCTTAATTTTTCAAACAGAGATGAAGACCAATAAACATAAACAATACTGAAGATTATTGTCCATGCATAATTTCCCCATGGTTCTTTTGCACTGATTGCCAAATAAGTATTCATAAAATTACTTCAAATTTAAGTTTTCCTTGGATAGCATAGCCCTATGATGCAGTCAATTAAAATACACTCTGGGTTAATTGTTTCAAGAGCTGATATAAGTACTCTGAAAATCACATGGAGGAGGCAAGACAAGATGGAGTCATATGACCACTATGAATGTATCAAACTTAATGTCCTGAATGCAGCTATAACTCTTGCTTCTTAAAGGATCACTATGTGAAAATAATTAAAAAAAAAAAAAAACACTTGTTTTTAACTTTTCTTGAATTTCTACACATTGCTAACCTCTATTCATCAGAAAGTAGTAGTCACTAGTAATTTTCTTGTGTTTGTAACCCTCAGTGTCCTTCTGGGGGCAGACACCCTGATCAGAGCTTGCATTCTTCTAAAGCTAAATATTTCCCATAATGCAACACTTGTTGAAATTACAATGCATATGGCTTGACTGTTACATCTCAGTTTCACTCACTTAGAAAGGAAGAAAAGAGTTGCTTTAGTATGTAAAGTCAGTGAAATTTCCATTGCACATTTTCTTATGTTACTCGATGTATTTCTCTGCAAGTGCAATATAATGCATACTATCACTGCCCCTAGCAATGTGCACACTTTTCTGTCTGAGTTAATGTCAATATTACTTATCAGTCTACACCACTACATCGTTTTCTATTCACTCCTACCCAAGAATTTTGACAGTTCCTTGAGAAATAAAAAAAGAAGCAACTGTCACAAACTTTGTATTTTATACCATAGTTATTTTTAAGCAATCTGCAGATGACCTACCAAAAGTTTAAATGGATCTTGTTGCAATCCTATTAAACTTTTTTCCTCAAAGAATGCTATGGTTATTCCAAACTGCTCATAATTCTCGCACTCAGAGCGGTGCTCATTTTCAAATTTTGGTTAGTTACTATTTGTAAGTCAGACATAGTGGCCAATTCAGTTGTCAAGTTGTAACCACATACATCTGTAGCAGTAAAAAAAACTCTGCTGACGTCAGCTGGCAAACAAGTAGGCATAAGGTAGGTGTCCCTGTGCCTCTGTTCCACACTTCTCTGTTCTTTTCAATTACAACAATCACTGCATGCAAGCGTGCGCAGGCTCGCACACACACACACACACACACACACACACACACACACACACACACACACACTATAATGTACCACCAAAATTATCCATTATGCATTCCTGTACAAACACAATTGCAATGGTCTAAACCAAACACCTCTATTCATGCCAACACACCATCCAAATGCACCATTAACCATTGGTAATGGGTTATCCCATGTGATATAAACTTCATAATTCCCTATAATGCTTTGTGGTGCATGTTTCCAACCATTCTCAGCTACTTCAATAATGTAATGTTTGCACAATCCTCAATATAATAATCTTGCCACATTACTATGCTTTTCAGTATACAGACCTTCTGCCATTAGTGTGTCACACCCAGCAAGAAGATGTTATTTATTTACTTCACATTTGTTAACCAGGTTGGTCCAGCTGAGCACAGGCTGATTTTCAGTGGAGACCTGAGGAGAAAAGCTCCAACAAAATATACAAATTATTCAAAATTATACAATTTTCACAAAATTAAGTAATAACAAAAATAATAGAATAATCACTAAGTTGAGTAAGCAAAAGTAACAAGTACATTAAAATATGTAGTAAAGTTATTACACTATTTACAGTATATACATAGAGAACTTGTAGCAAGTAATATAGGAGAAAGATGCGTGAATGGGTGTACCTTCGTTGAAGGTTGTGCATCAGGGCTGGTAACATGGCACGTAAAAATCAACTAACAATCATTAGCGGACCGGAGTTCTGCTGTGGCGACCCCTAACCAGGAAAAGCTGAAAGACTCAACAACATTCTTATATGTTAGCTAAAAATTAGTGAGAGTATACCATCATATGCTTATTTTTGTTAAGTAAGAGGTGTTACAAGCTTACGGCATAAACTGCAAGAGGTATTATATGCTTAAGACATAACCTGCAAGAGGGTGAGTGAAGAGAGTGGTATATCCCATTAAGTAGGGTCTTGACAGGGGCATATCCATGACTTAGAGAGAACTTCTTAATTCTTTATTGAACCTGTTTGTGTTTGGGATGCTACGTAAGGTAAAAGGGAGATTGTTCCCTTTCTGGAACATAGTGGATTTATATAAAATTTTGCTGATTGTTTTGTTGGATTTCTATGTATGTAGAAGGAATTTATCAGTACTTTGTAGTGGGCGTCGGGGGGTCACAATATTGGAGAGAGAGGGACAGGCAGTGGGTTTGTTGAGTAGACAGTGAGTTAGTTTGAATTGTGAGAGTTTAAGATGGTGGGGAAATTCCATCCAGTGAAGATTTTTTAGAACAATACTGTGGTGTGAGGTATTAGGTAGGTTAGCTGCAAATTTAGCAACTTTGTTGCAAGTCTGTTCAAGTTTGGTAAGGAGAGAGGATTAGAGTTTTTAAGAAATGGAGCTGCATAGGGTAGGAAGTAAGTAGGCTTGGGCCAAAGAGTTCTACAGTCAGTAGTTAGGAATTTCTTGTTCTGATACAGGAGACAGTTTTTGGTTTGTTTTTTTGATGGACTGCTGTATGTGCAGATCAAATTTTAGTTGATTGTGTATTGTCATTCCAAGTAATTTTGTGTGGCTGTCTAATGTACTGATGGTTTTGTAGAGGAGGAAATTGTGAAAGATTGTTTGAGATGATTACTTGATTTACGGAGAAAGAAGAGAAGTTTACTCTTTTTTGGATTCAAAATGACTTGATTTGTAGTTTTCTACAGAAAGGTTAAGATTCTTCTGAGAGAGACTGAAGTTGTGAGTGTGCCAGAGGTGGTGATAAGTGTGAAATCATCTGTGCACTGTACAAGGGTAAAATGAGAAGTTGAGGTATAGAGGTAATTGGTGAAGATATTAAAAAGAAGGGGTCCCAGGATGAAACCCACACCTGTGTGAATGGGCAGAAAAGTAATACAGGAAGACTGCCATCGGACTGACTGTTGTCTGTTTGCTAGACAGTTGGAGAACCATTTGAGGGGGGAAGGGAGACAGATGTAGGCTGGCAAGTTTGGCTAAGAATATGGAGTGGGATACCGTGTCAAAGGCTTAAAACAGGTCTAAGAATAGACTTGAGACCAGTTTGTTATTCAAGAAAACACTGGTTCCAAAACACCAAAAGCACAAACCAGTCACACACAGCTCCTATAAACGCTGTCCTGCCTCAACAATTGACTGCATGACAGTGTCAGCAGAAACACCAGTTCACATGGATAAAAACTGAAGTTTAATTCCTCCAGCAAGCAGTAAAAACAATACAAATAGTTCTGAAATTAAACCAACAGACTAAGCGCTTTCATCTTCTTACAGAAGACTTCATCAGAATAAACAAAACCCATCTCTACACCCATTTTTATAGTACATTACTCATCTTCCATTGGATAAAACATTAATTAAGTAATTAATTATGCAAATGGCGCCAGTGAACTAGAATTTAAAAAAACAATTAGTAAAGTTGTTTAAACAGTACTCGCTGTATAAGACAGATTAAAAAAATTTGTTTTCAGTGTATATCAAGATATAAATACATATGAAAGATCTTGTTCAAATAATAAAACTACTCATAAAGGTAAAACAAACAAAAAAAAAAACATCCATTGCAACATATAGGAAACAGCCATAAAAAGTTAACATGGTTTTACAACAGGCATAGTACTGAATGTGTATACATAATTTAGTTTTTAGTCCTTCTAGGCTTAGATGTGTTCATTTTTAAGGCAGGAAGAAGTATGATCATTCATACCAGGTGGGGTACAGGCATCCAGTTTTAACTGCCATATCATTTCTCTATATTCTAACATTCTCCCAATCCCCACCCCTATATCACTAGGAACCACCTTTTCCAGGACCCAAAACTTAAAATCTGCCTGTGTGCTCACCAGACTGTGCCTATACAGAGCATTGGTTTCTCTTTTTCTATTGATGTCATAATTATGTTCATACACACGTCGTCTCAAAGTACGTTTGGCTTTACCAACGTAATATGCCCAGCAATATTTGCAGTAAGTGAGATAGACCACCCTTTTGAATAACAGCTGTTGTACATCAAAGTCTTAAGGCTAGAAAGTATACTTGGTATTTCTAAACGTTTACAGTTAGCCATAAAAGTACATTGGGAACACCTTCCGCACTTGTGTGTCCCCATTTTAGCTATTGTCCCATTGAAGCTACTGCTCTTCTTTCCAGTATTTCCTTAAGACTATAATTTCTCTTATAACTGTACCTCAGTTGTCTGTTAAATATGTCTAACCTACTGGGCATTCTTTGAAACATACCCCATACTCTACTTATGGTTTTCTTTATCCACCATGTATCTTGGTCAAAGGTCATTACTAGAAAGGGTGTAACAAATTATGTCCCTCTAACCAAATCCTGTTCTTTTATTAAAGGTTCCCCATAGTGTAAGGGTATATACAAATTTCCCCATCCTTGTAGCACTTGTTCTTTAATGGGTCTAATCAATTCATCCAAGTACCCTCTTTCTAAAAGAGAGAATGAACATAATCTAACTCCTGTATAAAATCATCCTTATTGGATGTCATCCTTGCACCTCTTAACATCTGCCCCTTCACAGTATTATGTTTCTGAAAATAGGGATGACTACTTTGGTAGCGTAGGTAAGAGTTGCAGAAACACATTTTCCTATAAACCTTAGATGTAAATTTGTTGTTATCCAAGTCTTTTTCTATGCAGACATCCAAGTAATTAATTTTATTCAATCCTATTTTGTGGGTAAAACTTAGAAATTCTGTGGTGGAATTCAATAATTCAATAAAATTGGGAATCATCTCAAGGGGTCCTGTTCACACAATAAAAATAGCGTCCAAAAAACGAAAGTACCTATAAATATAATCGTTATACATAGAATCAAATACATGATAGATTTCCCAATATAACATAATATTAGCCAATATGGGGGGCACAGAATGAACCCATGGCAATCCCATCTAGTTGGTGGTACAGCTCCCCCTGAAAAATCAAAAAACTGTTTTTGAGCACCAACGCCATATTTTCAAGTACCTACCTAAAATCAGCTGAAGATAGAAATCCAAACTCTATCAACATGTGTTCGATCCACTCTAGGCCTTTTTGGTGTGGAATAACAGAAAATAAATCCTTGATGTCCACTTTCACAAAAATAAATTCAGATTTAAACTCTTAAACATCCTATCTTATTGTAAAACATCCCATGAACCTATAAGAATATGTGGGTATTTGTGTTGGTACTGTTTTAATTTTGTGTCCGCAAACATTGCCAGGAGCTGTGTTTTTGAACCCTTGGAGGTGACAATAGGTTTAAGGGGTGGGTTTCTGACATCTTTATGGACCTTGGGGATCCCAAGCATACTAGGTATGAAGGGTTTTGTAACCTTCAAAAATTGGTGTAGTTGTTGTTCGTTAATAAGACCTTGGCTTAAATTATCATCCAAAATCCAATCAATCTTGTTATTAGCTATATTCAACTCATTTCTAGACACCACAGCATACCTATTGTCAGTGTTTAGGATCTCTGCAATTTTGGTAGTGTAGTCCATATTATCCATCAACACCCCCCCCTGACAGGTTTCATCACTCTCAAATTAACTGTGTTAGTCAGTTCTCTCAACACCCTTCTTTCTTCTCTGGTTAAATTATTTCTAAACCATCTTTGTTTGTTGAACTCTTTTTTAAGTTCATAAATAACAAGCGTTTCGAAATTGAATAGATCTTGGTTAAGGGGGAATTAAAAGTACTCCTTCTAACCAGCATGTTGGTAAACTGGTGTACTGGCTGGTTGTGGTACAGGTGCTCCAAATTTAATTTTCTCGTGAATAATTTTCTATCAAGAATGGTATTAGCTACTTGTCCACCTTTACTCAGTACAAAGGTGAAACCTTTCTTAAAAAGAGAAAAGAAATTATCATCCACCCTCAAATCAGTGTAGTTATAAATGTGAAAGTTGTCCTTTGTAATCACAATATTACACCCAGAATCACCGTTAATAGAATTTTCACAAAACTCCTGTATTGGGTCCAACAGCCCCTCACCTGCATTTTTATATAACTCATTGGACAAAAATGTTTGATCACTACTCACACTACCATACAATAACCCATGATTTATCTGTGGTACTGTCTCCCCCGATGTCGATGATAATTCCTTGTAACCTCTGCATAAGATGGCTGGGATGTCAAGTTCCAAATCCTTTTGGACCTCCTTGGATCAGCCATCCCTAAAGGGACATTGTTAACATTATCATTTTCATCATAATGGGTGTCATATCGAATACCCCCCCGGTTCACCCCATTATGAGAATTCATCAACTGTCTACCTTGGTTAAACCTACCAGGATTTTTTCCTTCTTCTCTAGCCCTTTTATAACCCCCCCCCCCCCCCATGGGGTAGGCCCACTCTTGGGAATATTCTCTATTGTCCCTTTCTAACTTAGATAGTTTCCTTTTGTAGTTCTTGGAAATGATTTTATCAGTGCCTTGTAGTACAATCATGTAATCACGTTTGTATTTATCAACAGTAAAAAGTAAATAATCAGTAATTTCTTTGTACAGTCTATCAATGTCTGTTTTTAAACTAACAATGACACTGCTATTATTTAAAAATAGCTTTCACAAGAGCTAACCCACAACCATTTAAAATCCCCACAATTTCTTTATAAAAGGCTATACCAGGTTCTAAATTATTAGGGAACTTCAGAATACGTAAACCTTTAGGCACCCGATTATTTTTAAGACACTCAGTCCGGTACCAATTATCTAATGTAAGATTCCTGCACTTTGTAAGTTTAGACTAAGTTCTTACATTTTTCTGTGTATGACGAATGATTCCCTCAAAACCCTTGTTGAGCCATATGTTAAAGTCCAAGTCTTGATAATGTTGTAAATTGCCCATAATACACCTCCACTGCCTTCCATCCCCAGATCGAGTTTGCTGAACTTATACTGAGAACCTGACCTGATAGATTTACTTGTGACCTATACTGCAGTCCGTAGGCTGATCATGTGCCAAGGTCCGGGGGAAGTAGAGAGGGACAGTTGAAGACAAATGAAGTAAAACTACTCAGATGAAAAGTTATGGTGAGTATATAACTTCTTTATCTGAAGTAGTTTACTTCATTTGGTCCCCAGCTACTGAACTCCAGGGAGGCCCTCATGGAAGGATATTCCAGAGCACTGAGGGACCAAAGGATGCTCTCCTTCTGGAAGTCATATCCAATTTGTAATGCCTCTGTCCTTATAGACCTGCAGGATGCATGAAGAAATCCATCTAGCTATAGTGACCTAGGAGATAGGTTTCCCAAAAAAGGGTTTATAGAAGGAAACAAACAATTGATCAGCTTTACAGAAATGTTTTTGTCCTGTGTAAACAGAATCGTAACTGTGTATCAACTTCCAATATGTGGAGCTTGTATTCCATCTTGTTCATAAAATTAGGAAAAAACACAGGCAAGAAGAAAAGATGGACTGGATCGAAGGGAAACTCTGTCTTTGTGAAAAATCATGTATGGAATGTTGATGGACAAGTCCTGTAATTCTGAACCCCTTCTTGTAGAGGTAATAGCCACCAGAAAAGCTGTTTTCCAAGATAAAAATTTCAGATCTGTAGTTGTGGCAGGCTCAAAAGGCATAGCGACCAAAGCTTGAAGAACCACAGTAAGGTCCCACGGGGGAACCGGATCTTTGACCAGGGGTGTAACACAAAGGTGCCTTTGATAAGGGCTTTACACAGTCTGGAAGAGGCTAAGGAGGCAGAATTCTCATCTACATGAAATGAGAATGGCAGTCAACTGAACTTTGAAAGTAGAAGAATTAACTCCGTGCTGGAAAATATCAGCTAGAAAATCAAGAATGGCAGAAATAGGAGCTGTGAAAGGGTCTAAACTCCTCTGAGAGGCCCAGAAAGAAAAACGTTTCCACTTGCTGCGATAAACATTCCTGGTTGAATACTTATGAGCAGCTACCAAAATAGATCTAACTGAGGAGGATAGTCTGGGAGTCCTGGCAATCACGGGAACTGGAGCAGCCAAGCCGTGAGCTTCAGGCTGTCCACACTCGGATGAGGCACACCTGAAGGGCGTGAAATTAAATCTTGAATGGGATCTAGGATCCAAGGTGGAGCCAGAAGGTGAGACCAAAGGAAAGGAAACCGTACCTGGCGAGGCCAGAAGGGGGCAATGAGGATCACTTTGCTCCCCAGTCGACAAGCTTTCTGCAGAAATCTCGGAATGAGAGGTACTGGCGGCAAAGCATACAGAAGACCGGCAGGCCAAGCATGAACTAGAGTGTCTCTGGGGGACCCCCTCCCCCGGCAGGGGGCTCAGAGTGAAAAACTTGCTGCACTTCGCGTTGGAAGGAGATGTGAAGAGATCGCAGCAAGGTGGACCCCACTCGGTGAAGATCTGTTCCTCTACTGACAGATCCATAGACCACTCGTAAGGCATCAGAATGGTCCGACTTAGCCTGTCACCTAGAATGTTGGACAGTCCTGGAATGTGCATTGGAATGAGAAAGCGACCGGTGGGGATCACCCATTCCCACACTCTCATGGCCTTGCGACAAAGGGGGTAAGATCTGGTCCATCCCTGTTTGTTGATATAACAGACCACCGAGATGTTGTCAGACTGAATAGCAATCATCCCCAGAGGAAGAAAGGCATGAAGGGCCTGCAACCCTAGAAGGACCACCCTCATGTCTAGGACATTTATATACAAGCTTGTCTCTATGGGGGACCACAGGCATTGGATTGTCCTGGCCGAACAATGCCCCCCACCCGAGTTGGGAGGCATCCGTGGTCACTGTGGTTTGGGCCGAGGCTGGAAAAAAAGGTAGTCTCTCCAAAATGCCTGGAGAGCTCATCCACCATAAGAGGGACGACTGACACACTCGACTGAGATGGATAGGATATGTCAATGGCAGTTTCAACAGGGACCATTGAACTGCTAGAGTCCACTCTAGAATCCTAATGTGAAACTGAGCACACAGGAGAAGAGTTACGGTCGCCGCCATCGAGCCTAGGGCCCTCAACACTGATTCCGCTATTGGAAGATGAGAACGGTAGATCAGGGAGACATGCATACTCAGACTTTGAACTCTCTCCGAGGTCAGGAATACTTTGCACTGAAGATATCTATCCTGGCACCAATGTAGTTATCACCTGTACAGGATCTAGGAGAGATTTGGATGTGTTGATTGTAATCCCCAAACGCAGGGCAAGTGTCTCAAAATAATCCCTGGTTTGGGAAAGTAGATGCCTGGTGGGAGCAGTGAGGAGCAATCTTCCAGGTACGGATAGACCTGAATCCCATGAAGCCTCAGGTGAGCCGCTACGACTGCCATCACTTTGGTAAACACCCTGGGGCTGTGGTGAGACCAAACGGTAGGGCTCGAAATTGGTAATGATTGACTCCTAGCCAGAAGCAGAGGAACCTCCTGGAGCTTCTGTGCATTTTCATGCGATAGTAAGCATCCTGGAGGTCTAACGAGCACATCCAATCACTCTCTTGCAGGTAAGGCATGATGGACTGTAACGTGACCATACAGAACTTCTCTTTGGCAACTAAGAGGTTCAGGGTAGAGAAGTCCAGAAGGGGCCTCAAGTCCCCTGTTTTCTTTGGCACCAAAAAGAACCTGGAGTAGAAGCCCGATCCTGACTGATCGGGGGGGGGGGGGGACAGTTTTGATGGCTCATTTTACTAGCAGCTTGGAAATTTCCTGTGCTGCTGCCTCCCTTTGTGTGGGTGGTACATCCAGGAGGTGTCTGGGAGATATGGGGGAACCCACGAAGGGGATTGAGTATCCCCTTAATATGATATGAAGCACCCAGTAGCTGTTATGTACTCCCATGCCGTTGGGTGCAAGGACAAATGTCCCCCGACTGCCTCCAGAGTAGAGCAGTCAAGCAACCCCTCAGGGTTGCTGCCTGGGTCTGTCCGAGAAAGGTTCTCGAGACCCAAAGTTCCACGACCCCCTCTGCTCTCTAGGCCAGTGTCCTTTCTGTCCCCCTCTGCCTCTGGGGGAAGAAGAGCCCTGAGTGTCCTAGGAATACTGTGACTTCCGGAACCACATCTTCTTTTGTCCTCTCTGGTTCTGAAAAAAGGACCTTTGAGGGTGAGAGAACTGGATCCTGATGGCAGACAGTGTCTTCCCATCCTTCTCACTCTGGACTGTCTCCTTGACGGTCTTACTGAAGAGTGTCAAGCCGTCATAAGGGGCATTGGCAAATGATGCCTTGAAGGGTTCAGAAAACTGACATAACCTGAGCCAGGCGTTAAGCCTCATGGACAGGCTGGACCCAGACGCCCCTTCAGTAGCATGGGAGAGGAGTCGCATGGACATGTTAGATACCGCACCTTGTCCTCCTGCGACATGGACTTGGGGGGGAGACTCCTCCAGCTCCTTTACTAGGTCGTGTTGGAGTCAAGTGACATGGGCCAAATAATTCAGCGCCCTGATCAAAAAGGTAGCTGAAGCATACACCCGCTTCCCTAGGCGGTCCATCATCCGAGACTCTCAATCAGGAGGGTGGACCGAGGAACTCTCCTGGGCAAGTTCCTTCTTAGTGGCTGCTGCTACCACCATGGTGTCCACGGGGGAGCCCTTATTCCAAGATGGCCTATCAATGGGGGGACTTAGGCTTCATGGTGTCTGGTTCCTTCCATGCCCGCAAGGTGACCAAATCCACCAAAGGAGCCGCGGGAGGGGACACCCAGGAAGTAGACGGGCCCGTGCCAAAAGCCTCTAGGAACACAGACTCATCAGAAGAAGGTTTGGGAGCAGACCAACCTCCCTGCTGGTGCAGGATCTCCATGATGTCTCCAAAGGAGACATCCTCGGGAGGTGACCTTGGGAACCCTTCTCCATCATCTAAATCTGTTTCTTCGGTGAGGGACTCGGGGGGGGGGGGGTGTCCTAGGTACCTCCTCTTGCATGTAAGTTTGCAAGGCACATCTCCACTGGGAGTCTCCAGGGGGCGCTCGCAAGCCATTTATTCCTCGGGGGAACCATCTGGGGCTCTTCGAGCATAAGACAATGAAGACGGCAGAGAGAGCAGAGGGGGTCTGGGAGGAGTCCAAGGGGCCGGTCAGGGGTCTCAATCTGATGGAGAGAACCCTTTCTACCACATCAAATGCCGAAGGAGAGCGAACGTCCTAAGAAATCAATAAGGAGGTCGGTCTCCCCAAGTCCGATGCGAGAACTGGAGCCGGGCCCGAGGTGGAAGGAGCTCCGAGAGAGGGAACCTGGTCCGACAATGTCTGAGCCAATGAAAATGCTTCCACTCCCTAGGATCAGACACCCAAGCTCCGGCTCAGAGGGTGGCTCGGATCCGAGCTGTTGAAGGTACTGTCAGCACCGATCCCCTGACCAAAGCCAACCTCGGATCAGAGTACTCCGAAGCCGAAGGTCGTATTGGAGAAGGAGAAAAGGGTTAAGAGAAAGGAAGCAAGCTCCCCCCTCCAGAGCGAGAGCAGGCTGGCAAGACACCCATCTGGATCTGTGTATGGATAAAAGTGCCTCTTCATGTTATCCAGATCCATATCTGGCAAGGAGCAGGTTAACAGTGACGAGGCCACAGACTCTGACCTGGCGGTTCGGGGCACCGAGGCCTGAGAGGCTGGACGTGTCTCCTCCGGCTCCAGGGAGAACCTCGGAGATCAGAGCCAAGGGGAGTCATGGGTCTGTGGAGTTTTGCTTGGAGAAGAGAGGTCCGGGTACCTCTTCCTCTTTTCCCCTTCGTCTTCAACTCTCTCTCCCTTTCTCTACCTCTCTTCTGCTCTGCTACCACAAGCTTTGGTACAGGAGGTTGAGTCCTAGCCTGGGAGGGAGGAGAAGCCGGAGGGAGAGGCGACCACAGCAGCCGCTGGGCCACACCCAAGCACAAAACACACAGAGTGTGGCCATCCGCTGGGGAGAGCTTATGGCCACACTCTGTGCATCACTTGAAAACAAGCTTTTCAGCCATCCTAAATAACAGAAAGATAGCCTTATAAAAAGACAAGCAAGATCTTTCTAATAACAAACACAGACACACACACACACACACTCACCACACATGCTACAGAGAACACTGAGGAGGGGAGGGGAAGCTACTACCTACACCACAGAACAAACTACTCTAACTACCTAAAACTACTAACACTCGACGCACCAAGTGAGGGAGGAGAAAGGGGACCTATACTAACACTAACTTGAAGAAAATTGGAAAATTTTTATTACGTACAGAAAGTTTTAAACTCCCTGCTAGTTCGATGTGAAGCAAATCTCAGCAAATGAGATCTGGGGATGGAAGGCAGTGGAGGTGTATTATGGGTAAGGGGAGGAGTTTGGAGCTCAGAGCTAATGCTAGCAAAAGTTGCTGGCTCGGATCTGATACGGATCCGTAACCCACAGGTTGAAGACCAAATGAAGTAAACTATTTCAGATCAATTTTTTGATTTTTCAGGGGGAGCTGTACCACCAACTAGATGGGGTTGCCATGGGATCATTCTGTGCCCCTAGATTTGCTAATATTGTTATATTGGGAAATACATCATGTATTTGATTCCATGTATAAAGATTATATTTATAGGTACTTTCGTTTTTTTGGACGATATTTTTATTGTGTGAAAGGGACCCCTTGAGATGATTCCCAATTTTATTGCATTCTTGAATTCCATCACAGAATTTCTAAGTTTTACCCACATAATAGGATTGAATAAAATTAATTACGTGGATGTCTGCATAGAAAAAGATTTGGATAACAACAAATTTACATCTAAGGTTTATAGGAAAAGGTGTTTCTGCAACTCTTACCTACACTACCAAAGAAGTCATCCCTATTTTCAGAAATGTAATATTGTGAAGGGACAGATGGTAAGAGTTGCAAGGAGGACATCCAATAAGGATGATTTTATACAGGAGTTAGATTATGTTCATTCTTTTTTTTAGAAAGGGGGTACCCAGATGAATTGATTAGACCCATTAAAGAAAAAGTGCTACAAGGATGGGGAAATTTATATATACCCTTACTCTATGGGGAACCTTTAATAAAAGAACAGGGTTTGGTTACAAGAACATCATCTGCTTCACCCTATCTAGTAATGACCTTTGACCAAACACTACCGGGCTACAACTCATACCACACATTTCAGCCATAGAAATCGGTCCGAAACACAAAAGAAGGGGGTGTATCCATATTCATCAAGGATACCTACACCTCCAGGTTAGTGGCGCAGCATGATACCTCTAAGATCATCCAGGTGCAACTAACATCGGGCAAATCTGCAATGCAAATTGTGGCCTGCTACAGATCACCCTCCATGACCTAGGACCATCACTCTGCCTTTCTGGAGACACTGGAAAACATGAAGTACCTACCTGAACACCCGGATATTGGGCGATTTCAATTACCCTACCATTAACTGGGAAAACTACTTGAGTACAAACTCCCAATCTCAGCGCTTCCTGGAATTTATCAACTCAAATGCCCTGGATCAGCTGGTAAACTCCCCTACCAGAGGTGAAAACATATTGGATCTGGTCATCACCAACAAGGGCGACAGGTGTTCTGCACCGGAGGTCAACCTGTCACTGGTTAGATCAGACCATAAACTAATCACTCTGGATGTCCACACCCCACCCCCCCCCCCAAAACAAGGAAACCACAGTGAAAACTTTTCTAAAGCAAACTTCACCTTACTTAAGACAGAGGTGGTAAGTTTCACAGCACCCATGCTAAAGGATAATGCTGCGAACGATGCAGAATCCTTTACAAATGCACTCTATGAGCACCTACAAGGATGCATGGATCGTGGCATTCCTAGCAAAACTAAGACTCACTCCCCAAAGAGAAGGAAACCAGTCTGGTGGACCCCTGCCATAAACAGGTTATACAATAAAAGGAGGAAACTAGTTCAGAAAAAAAGCAAATCCCAAGAAGGAAAGACATATCTGATCAGTATCAGTAAGAAACCAAGGTTCCTCACAAAATTATCCAAGGCTAACTTAGAAAGAAAAATAGCCAAGGATTCAAAAAATAACCACAAAGTCTTCTTTAGCTATGTCAAGAATCTAAGTGGCAACTCACAGATATGCTCTGAGCTAGTGCAAAATAGCACAAAATATACTGAACCTACTGATATTGCCAACATCCTGGCAGATAGATTCAGTGCAAACTTCACCCCCCTCTCACCTCCAAAGGGCCCACAACAATACCAGAAAAGTGTAGTGTCCTGGAAATCACAGACGCACAGGTGAAAACAGCCCTTTCAAAAGCCAAAAACACAGCATCAGTGGGGCAAGATGGTGTCCCAGGATGTGTCTTGCATGAACTACAGAATGAACTAACCCCCCACCTAAACACACTGTTCAACCTTAGCCTCTCCCACAGGTTATGTGCCCATAGAATGGCGCACAGAAATGGTTATTCCTCTCCACAAAGAAGGGGCTACAACTGACCCTGGTAACTATCGACCCATAAGCCTGACTAGCCTGGTTTGCAAGGCTATGGAGTGCATCATCATGGAACTCATTAACAAAGACATTGGGAACCTCCAAAACACTTGACCCGACCCAGTTCGGCTTTGTTAAGGGCAGATCATGCCTACTAAACCTGGTTGACTTCTTTGAGACAGTCATCAAGGCCATAGACGAGGGAAAGGTGGTTCACACAGCCTACCTTGACCTCGCCAATGTGTTCGACACCATTCCTCACTCAGGTATTATAGAAAAACTCACCAGCCTGAATATAAACCCCTACGTCACAAGATGGGTTGCCAACTGGCTTACAGACAGAACTCACGCGGTAAGAATAGCAGGCTCCAGGTCCAACTCTAAACCAGTCACAAGTGGTATCCCGCAAGGCTCGGTCCTGGGACCCCTACTGTTCGGCATATACTTCTCAGAAGTACAGGCAAACACAGGAGGACTATGGCTAACCAAGTTCGCCGATGACTGCAAACTGGGCGCCATAACTGACTCTCCGGCTGACACGGACAGCCTCCAAAAAGGCCTTACTGAGACGGACACCTGGTGTTAAAGTCCTTAGCTAAGGGACAGCATACAGTGGGTATTGACCAGGGTGGTGTGGTATCATTGGCACATGCATCCCCTCACAGCAGCCATGGCCAGATTCCTGACATGGTACCACACAGGCAGATGTCCAGGGGTTCTCATGGGAGCATCCGTGGTCGTACTGCCCCTGTCAGACGTGTCCACAGAGGTCTTTCAACCTCAGCTATGTTCCGGGCTGTAATGCAGGCACAGGCACGTATGGAACGGTACACCAGACAGGGTCTGAAGGAGCTTAGAGCACATTGCACCGCTATGAATGACACTATGCATGACGTTGCGGCTGCCATCCGTAATATCAGCGAGGTCATTGATAGACCTTGGGGGGACACATTAGATCTCTTCCACAACTACATGTCCAGGAGCCAGGACAGTGCAGGACGGTTGAGGCGTCGACGTGGACATATGCCAGCAACATCATCAGCTGGCAGTCGTCGCGGACGACGACAAACCCACAGCCGCTCCCATACTGCCAGTACCAGCCCCAGCAATGCTGGGTCTGTGCTGTCATTAGACCGTCCTAGAAGGCCACGTTCACGTGGCTCTGGACAGTCCCAGCAGGGACATGTGTCCAGTCAACAACCCACTGCTTCTGATGACAGTACCCAGTCTGGCTTAGTACCTGATACTGTCCGTAGCACCCCTGCCAGGCACAGGTACTGTGTCCATGGCCAGAGACAGTGCTCTGTATGACCTGGCAGGTACAGTCTGTGGCTGTTCCACAAACACCCATATATGGCAGCCACATGATGGAACTGTGTGCATGCATACACACACACATAATGCTAACACCTAGGGCTAACACATACACACATTGCATCAACATTGCCCCATGTTGCACTGTTGTCCCTCACTAACACACACACACACACACACACACACACACACACACACACACACACGTCGATTGGATGTGTCAATGGCAGACTCTGGCAAACCAAGTACACACCCTGTGCATATGATGAAACTGTGCCACCTCCTGCCATCTGTAACATTGATGCAGGAACAGGATAGCATGGTGCTGATGCACAGGATGACTACATAGCACTGTAGTAATAATATGTTAACAGTACACTGTAATGATATCGTTGTGGATATATTCGAGCATGCATGATGCATTAACTATGATTGTCATTGTAGTTTTGTATACACCAGTGTTAATTCCCAAAGTGTACTGTCTGCACATGTGCCACATGGCTGTTGTGTGTACCTATGCCTGCATGTGTTGGGGTGTGGACAGTATATATGTGTGATGTTTGCAGCACAGAGTTGCAGGTGTACATTTGTGAACATGGTTAGCATGGAACATGACATGGTTTGACAGTATGCTGTGGGTGATACGGTTTCCAAATGTCAATGGCCTGCATTCTGGTACTATACACAGCCTACATAGCCTGACATTCAGTGGTCATTACATGGCGTCTCCTCAACTGATACACAGATGTAGGAACCTGGTGTAAGTGATATCCCTGCAGTACTACACTATACCAGTAACCATTCTTACTGAGCCCATACATCCCTGCGAACAATACTCTTTGGCATATAGCAGTCTCACGTACATGTCAACACACTACGGATATGTCCATCCACGACTGCAAATGCATACAGTGGCCTACAATGCATTCTACACGACACACCTAACCACCACAAGGGTATCATACGGACAGATACCTGTTGTCCAAGCCATGCTCTACTGCTGTAACGCAACTGTAGCATTGTCATCGGCATGTAGTTAACATAGTATTCCAACAGTACCATGTAGGTGGTAGCACCCATCATGTAGAACGGGTAATGGTGTGTACATGTGGACAAGTGTTATCTTGTCTATCCTGTGATATTCACATTTCCAAAGGTATTCTGCAGTCCCTCGGTGTATCGCCTAAGCAAGAAGGTGTCTGTATGCATATCGGCAACAGTTGCCATACACCTACACTGGATGTCCATCACTCACAGATTTTGCTGTGTTTTAACATGTCTGACATATACTCAAGACATGAACCCTCACCCACATTAATCTATCAAAGCTTTCATGGATGTGTGTCACATAGCTGGCCTAGGACACAGATCATTGCAGTAGCCTGCATGGTCACCAACATACATGTATGGCCTAAGGTCTGGTAAGCTGCGGCACATGCTGGAAAAGGTAACTGTATTCATATGAGGCAGGCTTCACACATAGGAACTATTAAAGGTCACAGGTACATATCTGTATGTGGCACACACATACCTGATGTGTGCATTGAAATTACTGTTATAATATGTCATACAATAATAAAAGCAAAACACACAACACAGTGACAAACTGTGTGACAAACACACACATGGCATTTGTAGGATTCAAACCCCTACCTAACTATGTTATGATACTTGAGCGAAACGCATTAGCACAGCGCGCTATTCGCATTACTGGATGATTTCCCTTCTCCTGCTGTATTTATAGGGTGCTGACATCATCAGTCTTTCCAAAGAGGAATGCACATCTTTTAGTGCGTTATCCCAGTCTTCAAAAAGGCCATTTCTTTCACAGAGAATTGCATACATGCACACACCCCTACCACCCCACACACTCTCTCTCTCACACACACACACACACACACACACAGCATTTGCAGGATTCAAACCCCGACCTAACTATGTTATGATACTTGAAAGAGACGCATTAGCACAGCACGCTATTCGCATTGCTGGATGATTTCCCTTCTGCTGTATTTACAGGATGCTGACATCATCGTTTCAATAAGACTAGCAGCACATCCACTGTTAATAGGATTGTTATTCCTTTTACAAATAGGAATCATCACATTCTAAATGTTCTTAATAAGAATTGGAGACTTTTAATGGTGGATGAAAGGATCAGGAATTTGGTTGATGAGAGACCTCGTGTTGCTTACAGGAATATGTTGTCTCTTAATAGACTACTTTGTTATGATAGGGGACATCAGAATGTTAAAATTTCCAACAGGACAGGTACATTTGCTTGCAATTCTTGCAATCAATGCAAATACATATCCAACTCTGATTGCTTTATACATCCTGAAACAAAACGTCCCTACATCTTTAAGCGTTATGCTGATTGTAGATCTGACAATTTGGTATACATTGCTAAATGCCAATTATGTAAGATTTTTTATGTTGGAATGACAACAAGAACCTTACGTGAACATATCGGGGAGCATGGTTATGCCATTGAAAAGGGTAATATTACCAATGCCCTAGCTAAGCATGTAATAGAACAAGGACGTACTCATAGTTTTAAGTTTCAGGTTTTGGAGTTAGTCTTTAAAAATGGCAGATTGGGCAATATTAGAAATTGCATTGAAGAGAGGGAAGGCAAATGGATATTGAAACTGCAAGCTCACAGGTTTGGGTTGAATGACAGACTAGTACTCAAGCCGTTTTTAGCTAGCAGACCCCTTAGGCATTAGCAACTGTACTTTATGATATTTTATTGGTCATTTTATTGTGCATTTTATTATTTTGCTTGTCAAGTGTTTTATTAATTGCCCCATTTTGATTCGTTGATTTGAATGGGCAGTGATGTCATTATGTGTATGTAAATGGATGTTATTTGACTGCTTTTATGTCTGATGAAGTGTTGATTCCAACGTGAAAGCGCTAACTTTTATACTGCAGTCTACCTGTTTGTGTTACTCCTCCATACATTAAAAAAACTATCACTCAGCAATTCCACGCTGAAATGGTTCCAATCCTACCTGTCCAATAGGCAACAGGCTGTTCTATGGCAGGACAAATTATCTACATGCCTACCTGTTACACTTGGAGTTCCCCAAGGATCTATTCTTGGCCCTCTTCTCTTCACCATCTTTGTTAATGACCTGCCCACAATCACCCCCCATGCCACATGCATTCAATATGCAGATGATTCGACTATCATCAGCACTGCCTCCAACCTGGCAGACCTCACTGCTTCAACCCAAGACACCTTCAACCTAATAGAAAAATGGTTCTCAAGTCGACAACTAGTTCTCAACCCCAACAAAACAAAACTACTTACTTTCTCACCCACTAACAAGACTCTTCCCCCCACCTTCTCTATTACATCCTCCAATGGAATCACTATATCACCAGAAGCTCACACAAAGCTATTAGGTGTTACCATTGATAACTCCCTTAAATTTGACACCCATTTCAATCTTACCATCAAAACCGTCAATAAAAAGCTTGGCTCTCTCTATAAAGTAAAACACTTTCTCACTCCTCACGCTAAAATTACAATTGCCAGCACACACCTACTATCAACTCTTTTCTATGCCTCCCCCCTCTTTACAAACCTAAACAAAACAACCCTTAACAAACTTGCTTCTTGTTACAATCACATAGCTAGATTTGCCACAAATTCCATCTTTAGAACGCACCACTGCACTAACTTGAAGCAACTAGGGTGGTTAGAGTTTTCCAGCCAACTCCATTTCAACCAACTCAAAACGGCTCACCAGATATCACCCAGAGAAAACACCAGCTCTGAAAAACATCATTCACCCCTATATTAACCTGCAATCTTTACGCTCCTCCAATAAGATCTTAGCTCAAACTACCAAAGCCAATAATTCTGCTGGGGATTCTCTATTCTCAAACTTTGTAGGTAAAATGTGGAACTCCCTACCGACCATGCTCACCTCAGAACCCTCACTCCTACAACTCAAAAAAAAGCTTAAACCCCATCTCAATAATCTCTGGCAATGTCCCTGTTCCAAACCTGATTAACCACTATCATTTACCCTTCTCTTACCTCACTATCCTTAACCGCTTTTTAACAAGGCGCCTCGCCTTTGTAACTGACCTATGTTTTTTTTTTTTTTTTTCAATATGCTGCTGTTGTTTTTTTTCCCAAGATGTGATGTATCTTTATATTGTATTTAGAACTCCACTATCTTCCTTTTTTTGCATTAACAATGTTCATATGTCTGTTATGTACTTGGAGCTTTTCTCCCCGGGCCTCCGCTGAAAATGGACATGTATCCAGTCGGACTCTCCCGGTTAACAAATGTAAAATAAATAAATAAATAAATAAAAATATTAAACGTGGTTTTCATCTATTGGAGAGAGAATTTTTGATTCCAGCTTTTGTGGCTCATGGTGCACCTTCTTGCCTTTCTACATGTGTATTCTTTCATACTGGCTGAACACTGCAATACTGTCATGGTGTACTAGTTCTGTACTTTCACTATGGTGCACAGTATCATGGGTTTGAGTCCCATCACTGCTTTAAACGTACATACTGAGCAGACCAGACTGGTTAAGGGCCAGTTGGGCAACTATGAGCATGTTGCATTTGGTTCAGCTATGGCCTACTTAAACCAGGCTTGTCCAACATTGCTGTGTATTCACCAACTTGGGTGGACATTGCCAAACATTATTCCACATTGACCGCAGTTGTACTAGTTGGTGTGTGTGATTCTGTTCATAGGTTCATACTAGGCTATCTGCCCTAGGGCATTTACAATCCTAGCCAGAGTGTGTTTGGCTTTCAACACACATTTTAAGTGGAGTTTGCCATGACATTTTTCAAGGTTAGTATACTGTGCCTCTGTCTAACAGTGACATAGAAGTGATACCCAGGGTAAACCTACAATCTCCCATCCACTCATCATGTGAGTTCTGTCCTTGAGCCAGTTTGCAACCCATCTAGTGACATAGGGGTTTATATTGAAGCTGGTGAGCTTATCTATAATGACCAAGTGGGTTATTGTATGGAAGGCTTTTGCAAGGTCCAGGTAGGCTGTGTGGACCACCTTCCCCTCATCAATGGCCTTGGTGACTGTTTCAAATGACTCAACCAGGTTTAAGAGGCAGGATCTGCCTTTAAAGCCAAACTGGGTAGGATCCAGTGTCTGTAGGTCCCCAATATCTTTATTTCTGAGGTCCATGATGATCCTTTCCATTGCTTTGCAGACCAAGCTAGTCAGGCTTCTGGGGCAATAGTTTGCAGTATCCATTGAGGCACCACCTTTGTGGAGAGGGACCACTGTTGCTGTACACTGCTCTTTGGGTACATATCCTGTGGTAAGGCTGAGATTGAACAGTGGTTTTATGTTTGTGTTCAATTCTTCTTGGGGATCATGTTGGACACAGCCCAGGACACCGTCTGGTCCCATTGATGCTGTGTGTTTTGCTTTGGAGAGGCTGGCTGTTACCCGAGCATCTGAGATGTCAGGGGGCCAGCACTCTACTGGGATAGATATTTGCCCTTTTGGTGGGGGGGGGGGAGTTTGCACTGACCCAGTCAGCTCGGATGTTGGCAATGTCTGTGGGTTTGGTGTATTGTTTGTCATTTTGGACTAATTCTGAGCATATCTGGGAATTCCCACCCAGGTTCCTACCATAAACTAAAGAAAGCCTTGTGATTATCCTTGGTGTCCTGTACAATTTTTAATCTCAAAGATGGCCTTAGACGATTTTATGTGTGGCCGTAGTTTTTCAATAATACTGATCAGAGATGCCTTCCCTTTTTGGGATTTTGCTCTATCATACAGCAGCTTCCTCCTTGTATTGTATGTTTTTTTTTTTATGGCTGGGGTCCACCAGACAGGATGCCTGCCTTTGGAGGATTGGATCTTGGTTTTATTTCGGATTGCATGATCCATGCATTCCTGAAGGTGTTCATAGAATGCGTTTATAAAGGGTTCCGAGGTCTGGGCCATATTTTCCACAGGCACAGGGGCTGTGTAGGATTCCACCTCGGTTTTGAGGAGTGTAACATTTGCTTTAGTGAAAATTTTTCACTGTGGTTTTCTGGCCATGGGCTGGGGTCGGGATGTGAATATCCAGTGAGATTACTCTATGGTCTGATCTTACCAGTGAGGGATACACTTCTGGTCTTGGGCATAGAGTCCCCATGTTGGTGATGATCAGGTCCAGTATGTTTTCCCCTTGTGGGAGTGGTAGCAGGTTGTTCCATAGCATTTGAGTTTATAAATTCTAGGAACCTTTGGGCTAGGGTGTTGCAGCTAGGGTAATGCTCCCAGTCTATGCTTGGGTAGTTAAAGTCGCCCAATATAATGGTGTTTGGGGAGACCTTCATATTTTCATGTGTTCTCCAGTCAGCCAAGTGTGGTTCCTGGGTTTAGGAGGGTGGTCTGTAGCAGGCTATGAACTGGAAGGCAGTTTTACCCACTGTTAGTTGCACATGGACAGTCTCTGATGCTTCATGCTGTACCACCAACCTGGGGGTGCGGGTATCTTTGACAAATATTGATACTCACTCTCCTTTTGTAGTTTGTGCCATGTTTTGTGGCTGTAAAGCATGGTACGAGGTGTAACCTGTTAGTGCTAGGGTGTTCTTGGGAGCCTTGAACCAGGTTTCTGTTACTGCACAGATATCAACATTCTCCATGCTGAGGAGAGTTTGGAGTGCGTGCATCTTGCAGTTTAGACTTCTGGCATTGAGTAGCATTACTTCTAGTTTCTTGTCCCTTGTGATACCTATGGATGTGGGTTTCTCTTTTGAGCACTACCTAAAAAAGGCACTATGGGGGTGACAAGAGCCTTTGGCAATATCCAAAAGGCGACAGGTGAAAGCCATCCCTAGCGAAGTATCTTGACTTGTCGAGCATGTCATCCCAGGCCGACGGGTATTGGATCCCCTTTCACTGACACCAATACTTAAGCCAATTGTTGTAATTGATCATCTTGTCTTCATATTGTGGCATCATGTTTGGTGAGGGTAGGATGATACTCAAGGTCATCAAGTTTGCATATACTACATGGTGGTAAATGCAGTTTAGCACTAACTTACATTGCTTAACACATGGCAATCATGCCTCAGGTGGTGCTACAGGGCTGCCTATGTCAGATGTACATACTACACTCCCTGCACATGTCTGAAAGCAGGCTGTGTCAACTTAGGCATCCCTTTCACGATATGTGGGAGTCAGAGAGAGGTATCACTTCCAGCGTTCCTACTGAGCCAGTGTATGTGCTATGCGTTGCCTCTTTGCCAAGGCCAAGGCATACTGGGCACGCCTCCTTCTGCCTGCTGGGGCAGGCTCAGGTTGTTCCTCCTCCGAGTCACGCTCTGCCTGTGATGGCCTTGGCAATGGTGGGGGGCTGTTTGGCCCAGGCCTATGCTGGTCCTGCTGCAGCTGTTTTCGCAGAATCATATTATGTAGCATAGCACATACCATGACAATTTGGGTACATGTAGTTGGTGAGTATTGCAAGGCTCCACCAGATGTGTCCAGGCACCGAAACAGTGACTTGAACAACCCCAAACACACGCTCAATTACATTTCGTGTTTGTGCATGTGCCTCATTATGGCGTTCCTGTTCAGGTGTGTGTGCGTTTCTGATGGGTGTCAGCCACGGCTCCAGTGCATAGCCAGCATCCCCCACTAAGTGACCATGTGGGATGTCCCCATTGGCAAATGTCTGGTACAGCTGCATCAGATACCAGATATGGGAATCATGGTAGCTTCCAGGGCAGCCAGCACACACATTCATTATTATGCCCTGGGCATCACACATGACCTGGCAGTTGATGGAGGGGAAGCCCTTGCGGTTAATGTAGGCCCTACCCCGCTCACCGGCCGGTGCTTTGATGCGTATATGCATGCAGTCTATTGCACCCACTACTTCAGGGTACTCTGCTATTTGCTGGAAGAGATGCATATTGCTGGGCAATACCGCACGGGAATTGGGGAAATATGCATGATCACAGACATGTGCTGACATGGCATCCAGGAACTGGTGCAGTACCCTGGATGCTGATGCCTGTGATATCCCCATCATATCACCAGTTGGTCTCTGGAAGGTACCTGTTGCTAGTATTCTTAGGCCAACACATACCTTGGTTTCCACTGGGATGGGTTCCCCTCTGTTGGTTCTGTGTGTGAGGTGTGGCCTGCGCAGCTCAATTTGCTGCAGGAAGTCTCTGTCCACTCTATAGCGCTCCACTATCTCCAGCTCATGTAACCCCTGGTAGGTGACCCTGGGCCTGTACACTCTTCTCCGTCTCCTCACTGTGGGTTGTCTGACAGCATGTTGCATATGTCGCCTTATAACAGCAATGGCAGCCCCTAGCATTTTTTGTCTGAGTGAAGCCTTTTCAGTTTTCACTTCTAGTAGCTTACTCCAGTGTTGCAGTGTCTCTTGAGAGAAACAAACTGCACTGTTGTTTGTAGAGTTTTAAGTGCTGGGCTGGGCTAGTGTTCTGCCTGTGTAATTGCCTGATTCCGATTGTTTTCACCTGCTAGCTCTACTAGTATTCCCTGGTAGCTTCCTATTATTTGTTGTGCTTCCTTTTTCCTTTCTGTTTCCTCAAGGGGAAGCGACACGCATACAAGCGCAAACACGATCACAGCAGCTCACATGCGCGCACGCATGCTTAGACGGACTAAAACTTGCTTATTCGGGTTAAAACGTGCGCACACCAGCGCAAACATGCTCACAGGTCTTTACACAACCTTATACATGCTTACTCCAGCTTAAATGCGCGCAATCACGCTTTCACGCGCGCACTCTGTCTTACTCGGGTTTACAGGCACGCATACCCACTCAGCAAGAAACTTTGGTGTTATCCACAGTATACACCTTCCATTTCTTGGCTTTCCCTGGCCTACCTGTTGACACACCTCTTTCCATGATGTCTAAATGACAACTGACACATGCCACTCTGCTCCTATGAGCTTCACTACTTTCATACATACCCCCCTTGTGATGTCACCTATCTCCTACTCTGTTACTCCCCATATCCTACTCCTACACTCCACTGACTGTGCTCATTTGCTATGTAAAAGTGTGATTCACTATCCTAACACTCATTTACATAGGATTGCCTACTAATGCTTGGTTACATGTCTTAGACTGGGCTTCTCCCCTTAGCAACCCCTACTCGGTGGCCATGTTGTCTTCAGCCTGCTATTCCCTTACATTGTGATTTAACAATTTTCATAGATTCCACGTTTGTGGCTTTTATTTTCTTATTTTATGATTTTTTTTAGCGCACCCCGTTTGCGCTGCGCTTAAACATTGGAAATCGCCAAAAAAAAATTATTTTAATTTTGCATCTGGGAACATTTCCAATGGCGGTATATTTGGCCACTGGCATGCTTCCTCAACCATATGCAACCTTTATTTGGAGCTGACAAGGCTCCATTGTGCTATTTGCAGAACGGTACCAGTTGTCAACTGAGTACATTTCTGCAGCTAATACGGCTCCTACTTGGACAGGTTTGTGGTTCCTGGATCGCAAATTTAACTCATTTGCATGCCTTTTGACTGCAAGTGAGGTAATTTGCATATCCCAGCCCTGTCCGTGTAGGAGACGTTTTAGGAGCTCTCTTACACGCCCCTACAAGGGGTTCCTGGATCGCTCGTCAGACATGATGGCTGCATGGAGTCTTACTCTACTCGTACACTCCGTGCACGGCATCGTGAATCCGGCAGAAAGTCTTTTGATCTTCTAGCATCAAACTGAAGTGTGCTGCCTGCTGAGCCACTGACACTGAAAAATACTAAGATTGAAAGGTACCAATTGCATACATCTTACCTCTGCATGCAGCACTGCTTCTGGAAGAAAACTTCTTGACCAGGGGTGGTTTCTGTCCTGCTCTGGATTTGCCCACCAGGAGAAGCTCCAGCCAGATGTGAAGATACTTAAGTTCACACAGCTAGATGTTGTATTATTAAAGTTCTTACCAGTGGGTGAGAGAGTCACCTTAATGCGACTGTGAATTGCAGGAAGGAAGACCCTAGCTGTATCTGCACCAAACTGCTCTACGGAGTATTCAGTCTTCTTGCAGACCAGTGGATGCTGTGATTGATAGTATACCAACTTTGTAATGCTCAATAGGAATACTAATGAGGTCTGAAGAAGCTTGAATTAGAAGCATAGCTTACCTGATCTAAACCCAACTGACAAATACTTATTGAACTTCAACAACAGTCATGGTTTGTTCCCAACAAATGCTAGGTCTGAGTACAAGACTGCTTCTGAGTTAACCTAGTACCACCTTTGTTCAAAGGTTTATGACCAACTTGACATCAGTTTTGGACACTTGGATAAGGAGAGGTGCCGTGCCTTCAGACGACTGGCACTAGATGAACTGGTTCAGACAGAGAGGGCAGCTACTGGACAGACCTAGGAGTATCAAAAATGTAGGGAGGGTTTTCTAGGAATGCATAGCAGACAGTTTTGTACATTTAGGTAAAGAAAGGTGCTGAGGTTTTAAATGATCACCAGTTTATGGTGAATTGGATCAGGCAGGGTAGCCATTTGGAAGACCTTTAAGACCCAAGAGAGTAGTGACGGTGCATTGTAGATACTTTAAGTTCAACTCCCATAAAAGTTTCTCCCTTACTCCAGATGAGGTTGGAGGCATGGAGTCTTGATGTAATCTGTTAAGAACCTCAGTAGCTGAGGCAGCAGCAAGGAGCTGTGGCTGAAATGTGAATGGTGCAGCAGTAACCCTAGGACCAGCTGGTGTACATTAGAAGTATGAAAAGCAGTTAGGTCAATGAAAAAGGCTTTCATGCCTTGTTGAGCGGGAAAATCTTTAGATTTAACCAGTAGGTATTGACTAGCCAAGAAGGCAGCAGCAAAGGCAGTCACCAGAATCAAGTTGTGGGTATCACAGGAGTTTGAGAAGAGTCTGAAGAATGACTTCTTGGATGGTTGCAAAGAGGTTTTGGCAAACCATCCTGCAAAAAAAACTTGGTACTCTATACAGAAACAAACAATATCTTACTAATAACACAAAATCAACCATTGCACGAACACATCTAATATCGACTCTGTTCTATGCCTTACCAATCCTCACTAAACTAAAGAAGTGAGGATTACAACAAAATTGCCAGATTTGCCACAGTTGCACCATTCCGGTTACACCACTGTTGACTCAAATTAACTGAACTCTGTTAGAACTGCTACAAGCCCTTCTCTATAATCAACTTACTATGGCCCATAAAATTCTTTACCAATCAGTGAAACCCCCTGTCCAGTAGGGTTACCACATGTCCCACTTTGTGAGGGACAGTTCCTCTTTGGGCAGTTATGTCCTGACAAAAAATTTTAAAAATGGCAAATGTCCTGAGATTTTAGGACAAAATTACTTCCTATATTTTATGTAATAGTTGCATAAAACAGTTATTCTGTATCTAAAATACCTAACTGTTATAAGAAACAGAATGTTGTTGTTGTCTTTCAGCCTTTCCCGGTTAGGGGTCGCCACAGTGGAACTCTGGTCCGCTAATGATTGGCAGTAGATTTTGATGAACGCCGAGGTGCCAGCTCGACGTTCAACCTTCAACGAAGGCACGCCCATTTATGCATGTCTTTCAAACACCCACCCAACCGCGGGGAGGAAATGCACACTCCACACAGAAGGCACTCCCTGTAATCCATCAGAGAATTGAACGAGAGAACCTCTTGCTGTGAGGCAACAACACTACCACTGCACCACCACGGATGTACGTTATAAGAAACAGAATAAGCAACTAAAATGCTACAAAAATAAGCTTTTAGTTGGGCAAAAAAGTTAAGTTCTATCCTTTGTACTGTCCTTGGGTATGTGTTGGCCTGTAAAATCTGACGTTTGTACCAAAAATGTCCCACTTTGGCCATCTGAAAAGGTGGCAACCCTACTGCCCAGCAGAATCTACTGCTTCCTTACACAAGTAATCAAGTTCTGCGCTCTACTAAGAGATCTCTGTTGAAAGTAACCAAAGCCAGTAACACTGCAGGAGACTCCTCCTTTTCAAACTATGTAGCAACAATCTGGGAATGCATTGCCTACAAACATAACCATTTTTAACCTGTCCCACTTTAAAATAATACTGAAATCTCACTTATCTAAAACAAAGCTTTCTCTTGCACTACTCCTGGCTAGGTGGTCTTTCTTAACCACCATATAATAACATTGTTTTTTTTCTAACTCTGTTACTAAGGTATATGTATTGAAAAGAAACCTCCATTCCTCTTACTTACGTGACTATAGTAATCATCTAAACATTACCAACCCACAATTTAGTAGCTATTCTTTTTTTTTCAACTTTATGTACATGCTTAGTATACCGACTGTATATTCAGAAATAAGACAGTCTTTTAAAACTCCTTGCTACTAAGATTTTTAACTTATGACTGTATGCTAAATGCACAAATGTGTTACATTTCACTGCAACTTGTATTTGAAATGTTTACTGTTTCTGTTCTTATGTATGGCTGCCTAATATACTTTGTATCCTGTAAATGTACTTTTTTACACAAGAATATCCTAATCTATGTTAAATGTGCAAGTATTTCACACTATCTCATAAATGTTTACACTACAATGTTTTATGTGGAGCTTTTATCCTTGGGTCTCTGCCAAAAAAGGACGTGTGTTCAGATGGACTTTCCGGGTAGACAGATGTATAATAAATAAATAAACAAACTCACACGAGGTAGGGGAGACACCGCCCAGGCTTTCCTCAGCAATGGAGGAGAAATGCTGACCTGAGGTGGGATGCTGTCAGGAGGTAATAGGAGCACTTTGAGGAATTCCTGAACCAAGGAGGGGGGGGGGACATTGCCAAAGCAGCTACTGAGATTGTTCCATTTCTTTAGATGAGGCCACCAGGATAATTAAACTCCACTGCAATGCAGCCTGTCATAAAATACTGAAGGTGCTAATTCATTGCTGACTGTGGAATACTGGATCAACTCTTTGCCCTTGCATGGATATTGAAGCATTGTGGGAGTTTGTCCCTTGCATGGATATTGAAGCATTGTGGGAGTTTGTCCCTTGCATGGATATCGAAGCAATGTGGGAGTTTGCCAGTCCTCTATCTGTTTTGGAGCTCTAGAAAAAGCATATGATTGCAAATGTTAGAATGACTTGTGTCGAGTGCTAAAAAGAATATGGGGTTCTGCAGCCACTGCTACATGCCATTTGACCTCAGTATTTAAAGGACCACTATGGGAAAATAATTAAAAACACTTTTATCTTTTCTTGAATTTCTATACATTGCTAACCTCTATTCATCAGAAAGTAGTAGTCGGTACTAATTTTCTTCGGTTTGTAACCCTCAATGTCCTCCTGGGGGCAGACATCCTGATCAGAGCTTGCTTTCTTCTAAAGCTAAATCTTCCCCATAGTGAAACAGTTGTTGAGATTACAATGCCTATGGCTCGACTGTCACAACTCAGTTCCATTCACTTAGAATGGAAGAACAGAGAAGCAGTGCTAATTTTGAGAATCCTCTGTAGTAGTATCACTTACTGTTCTACAGTGCCTCTTAAAAATGTTTTTCTTACTGATGTGTTACACGTTCCATAAAAAAAAATCCAGAAATATCAGCTCGTTGCAGAGATAAGACCTTTTTGGGAGACACTGCTTGTGTGTGTTTCATTTCCTTCCCAAGTTACTCCTCCCATTTTCCTTCCCTCAGTAAGCCACAGTATAACATTTCCTGCCCTGCAAGGTTTAGTTAATTAGTCACCTACGCATAACAATAGACATCAGACAGAACTGTCTGTGTGGTGTGCCAGTAAGTGTTCCCTCATCTCTCTTCCTATTCATGTCATCTGAACAGCACTTTCACAGTAAATAATGTTACAAAATTTTGCCAAGATTCTAAGTATTCCAGAAACTGTGCTCTCTTCTGTTTATTAGACTTCATAGGTAGGTACTAGGCTATTGGCCCTAGGGCCTATACAAGCCTAGCCAAAAAGGTACCCTGGCTTTCGCCACCCAAGAAAATTATTTTCCTGTGCCCCTGTCAAGCAGAGCCACAGAAGTGATCCCCGGGGTGAATTTCCTATTACCCATCCAGTCATCAAGATTTTTCTTGAAGAGTGCTAATGAGGAGCTCTGTTTGACATAGAGAGACAGTCTGTTCAAGAGTATGAGAAGTCTCTGGGACAGGAACCTATCCCTCCAGCAAGTTCTGTTTATTGTGGTGACAAGCTTTAGGTCCCTAGAGCGTGTAGCTCGGAGGGATTGGGATTTCTTTAAGTGGAGCATGTCCAAGAGCTCTGGGTTTGACATAGCTTTGTATGTTAGGCAGAGATAGCCTCCGAGTAGGCGATATGCGACGGAGTAAAGCTGGGAGTTTTTTGAGACGGTCTGCGTAGGCAGAGATCGCTAACACATCTTTATCTTGGGACTTCCAAGACGGCTGCACATTGAGTAACAGCTTAATTCTAGCTCTCCAAGTGTGAAAACAGAAACTTAGCAGAGAAAGACAGTGGATTTATATTCTGGGGTAAATTTCAGTAACTGGCTAGTAAGTGCACTCCCTGGATGCCAGGAAAAAGAAATACAGAGGACCTGAAAGAAAATTAGCTACAAAACGTGAAGAAAAAACACTGACCAGGAAAAGTACTGAAGCTGTCCAACAAAAAGCAGTGCAGGCTCCAGACATGACTTCCAGTAACTTGGAGGAAAGTATAAGAAAACTGCACACAGACCTGATTAAAATAAACAAAACACTGATGAAGAATATCAAGTCAAACAACCAAAGGCTGGAAAAAAATGAAAGAAGCTTTAAACAGATAGTCAGATGAAGTAATAAAACTGCAAAAATCAGAGGTTAAAATGAAGAAAAGGCTGGCTGAATACGAGACCACTCAAGAAGAGATGCTTCAAAAAATAAAAGAAGTAGAGGACAGAGCACGTAGGGAAAACCTGAGATTTTTCTGCTATACCAGAGAAGCTGGAAGGAAGAGACTGTATTAATTTATGCAAGCACAAATAAGCAAATGGACTGGTAATCCACAATACGAGGAGTTAATTGAAAGGGCACACTGTGCGTATGCTCCAAATGTCACTATGAGGAAGCAACCTAGACCTTTAATAGTAAAGATGCAATCCAACAAGTAGGAGCCGATTCTGACAAAACTGTGGCAGAAAGACAAAGTACTAAAAGTGGGAGACAGCAGAGCATTTGTGGACAACGATTATTCATTTGACACCAGGCAGAAAAGGAGCAAATTTATTCCACTATTCAAGAAATGTCAAGAAGCAGGAGTGAGATTCAAACTGCTATACCCAGCTATCTTCAAAATATTCTTCCCTTCTTCTTTTGGGTTTTTCTGGTTAGGGGTCGTCACAGCGGAACTCCGGTCAGCTAATGATTGGCAGTAGATTTTTACAGTGCCAAGGTGCCAGCTCGATGCCCAACCTTCAATGAAGGCATGCCCATTCATGCATGTCTTTTGAACGCCAGCCACTCGACCGCGGGGAGGACACGCAGACTCCACACAGAAGGCACTCCAGCCAAGAATCGAATGGGAGAACCTCTTGCTGTGAGGCAACAATGCCACCGCTGCACCACCAGGACAAAATCAGTTTTTGATGACGTATAAGCTAAGGAAGGAATGCAAAAGTTTGTCCAACAAAAGGTGAGCTGTGAAACAGAAGATTTTACTTCTTGTTCTGCTGGTAATAAAGATCAGAGAGAGAGACTTCTACCAGTGAAACGTAAAATGTTTTAGAGAAGGAAAAAAAACACAAGAGTTGACTTGAAGTTTCGTGGGTATGCTGAAAATGAACCAGAGATAGGACCTTGGAGATGGAGATGAACAGGAATAAAACCAGTAACTTGGAAAATGACAAATGTGGGATTACAAAGCAATAATTATATTTGTGAAACATGACAGAACAAGAAAATCTGATCAATATTGGACTCTTTTGGTATTTGTTAAAATTGTACAGGACTCTAAAGCATATGCCCTACTTCAAGTCACCAATGTTTGGAAAAATACTTAAGAGATAGGAAGAGGAAGGAGAAAGTAAACTGTAATCAAGACATTATAAAATGAAGTATTTAGGAGTATGGATTAAAATGATTTTGTTGTTGCAGCTAACGATATGTGGGAAGAGACTAAACAAAAGATAATACAAAAACGGAGAAATTGTAAGCTCTGTTATATAGATATGGATAGTAAGATACAAGCAGTTAAACTGTTTTTAGCCCCATTAATCTTATACACAGGTCAGGCATTTTTTCATCAACCAGAACAGAAGTTGTGGATAGCAATTAATAAAAAGCTGTAAAATGTTATATAGGAGGGGAAGACAGCAAGAGTCATGTGGGATAAATCGATTCTTCCAATAGAAGAAAGGTGGATTAGGATTCCCCATTTCAAGAGGTATTTCAGAGAAACACAGTTAAGGTTCCTATACACAGCACAAGCAGAAACCTATAATTCAAAGTGGAAAGTGATGATGAAATGGGGAAGCTCAAGAAACAAGGAGAGACTGGGATTTTGGATGCAGACCTTTAAAGAGAATAACAATAACTTACAGAATGCTATATTCATAAAGTAGCAGAAAGTATTCTAAGAACTAAGCCAACACAGGAATGGAGAAAGGAGATTCTGCGAATAGGGTGAATGCAATTAGGAATACAGACAACAGGCAAGAGGGGGATGGAATTTATTAGAGAAAACTGGCAAAAGAACCAAGATATTGGTAGCAAATAACTTGAGAGGAAAAGGTAGCAGAATGGTAATAGAATGGGAAGATAATAATATACTTGGACTGGTGATTAGAGATTGTGTTTCCTATCAAAGATTAACAGAGAATAGGCAAAGAGAAAGAAATAGGTGGGAGTCCCTCAGCAGTGGTAAAGGTTTTAGTAAAATATAGAACAGAAGCTGCTGTTAAAAAAGGAATAACTTGTACAGCATATATAATGTTGCATGATAACTATAAGAATCAGAGGAGGTTAGAAAGGATTGGGAAGACAGATTGGATAAGCAATTCACAAAGAAACAATGGGGGGGGGGAGGTATATGTCTACCTCCCAAACATGCAACAAAATCTAGAAAATTTAGGATTTTTGCTTGGAAATGTTTACATAGATATTTTTATACCCCAAGTAGACTCCAGAGAACTTTTTCTCAGGTAGACAGCAAATATTGAAGGCATGATGGGGACATATTTTCTGGCAGTGTAAGGAGTTGGCAGACTTTAAAGATTCCCTGCAGACAACTCTGAGATACTGGGTAAGCAAAATGGTTAACTAAGGAAATGTTTATTCTGGGCTATGATACAAAATCGGAACTGCCTAGCTATACTAAGGCTTTGTTCAGTCTAATTATGGTGGCTGCCAAAAAAGCCATTACAAGAAAATGGAAATCAAAGTCTGAACCAACTGTAGTAGATGTAATGAATTCAGTAACAGAGATAAAACAACTGGAACTGGGATCTTTAGGAAAGGGAAGGAGCAAATTAAATAGGAAAAATGGGAATTGTTTGAACAATACATACAGTGGAGAAATTAGGTTTAAAAGAAGGCAGGATTTAAGTGAGCTATGTAATGTTTGACTGACAATGACTGGGTAGATTATACGTGATGTATAATATTTGCAACTAAAATTGTCAATATGGTTTGTAATGTAAAATGCTTGCAACTAATATTATATGAAATTAAAACACCAGTGAAGACCAAGACTAAGCTTAAATTCAAAGTTCCAAAGTAAGTCAACCTACTTAAACTTTTAGAATTAGAGTATTCTCCAAATTAATTTTAAAAAACGTTAAAAGTAAATAAAAACTAACGCGAAGTGCCAGTCATTCTTATGAACTTATTTAACATCAAGCAAGGCAGATGACCGCTGTGTGATAAAAAGTACAGTAACGTTATATTTACAGATTTGTCACTAGTCTGAAAACATTGTAAAATCATTGAATAAAAGTTCAATACTGTTTCAGTAATTAAATGCAAAACTTAAACCGTATTCAGTGGTTGGTTTCATGTTACACTATGTCCTAAGTGGTCCATGCTTATTTCATTGATCAAGTCTAGAAAAAGCCCATTGGATATTAGAGGGGATAACTGAGTGGTTAAAGCAGGGAAGGCTGTTTTGATTAGAGGAAAATTCAGGGACAAGGACAGGGTAATGGACATGTGATGAGGTGTTTTACTGGATACAGAATTGGCCAACTGGGGGCAGCTGTCGGAAGAATCAGTGACGTTCTGGGGGGTTTATGTATCATCCCAATGGAGTGCTAGGTGGGAAAATTGGGTGAATAGGGAGCTACCACCCAATCAAATTAACACAGTAATTCCATAGGTAAGTAGAGGTGGGTTAGTAATTTGACCAATCGGAGTTAAAGAGCTGTATCAAGTGACTGGTTTGCGTCTTTGGGCAATCAAAACTTAAGTCAGTGCAAAAACCATTTTATTCTTATTGGACGAAAAAACAGTAGGAGGAGGAGTAGTCAGTGTGCAGGGATAGTTGGTGCCAAAGAGATGTAGCCAATCAGGCCAATAAGAAGTAATGGTGGGAAGGTCAAATGAGGAGCTCACTGGGAGTGGGCTTGTCCAATACAGAAATCATTACAGTTTGGCGGGAGGGTGTGGAGAGACCAATCAGCTGTTTAAAACTTTTGTCAGAGGAACAAAGATAGACAGTAAACCATCCATACGTCATTGCCAAAAAGGTGGGCCAAGTTAATGGGGAGTCAAAGCCTTAGTGCTCAGGAAGGCTTTAATTTGGCCTGAGCCTGTCTTTCAGCTTTTCCCGGTTAGGGGTCGCCACAGCGGAACTCTGGTCCGCTGATGATTGGCAGTAGATTTTTACGTGCTGGCTTGCCGGGCCTAAAGCACAACCTTCAATGAAGTAATGCCCATTCACGCATGTCGACACAGAGAAGACGCTCTGAGAATTGAATGTGCAACGTCTGTGAGGTAACAACGCTACCGCAGCACCCCCACCGCAGTACAGAGTACATAATCAAGTGGTCTTTTACCAATAGTTTATGACTGAATTAAATATATTTACTTGATTCGAAGAATGCCCAGTTAAAAACAATAAATGTCCACTGAAGTCAGAAAACACAACCTAAAGTTCTTTAACTTAAACAAATGCCAGTAGCCATCATTACACCATACAGGTTTTTACGACCTGGGCGGGACGGAGGAAAGTGAATTTATTGTTACCAAATGGCAAATGTTAAGCAGTTTTAATTGTTGAATGCCATTAAAGATATGGTATGTATGTTCATGTTTGAAAAAAAAAAAATCTTCTCCTTCCAGCCTGTATGCTGACCGGGTGGCTGTCAATTGTGATTATGGGGAATTGCTTAATTCATCTGGGTAGGAGGTTAAAAACTTTACAAAATGGAATGGAATTAAAATGCCAGGGTCCAGAGTTTAACAGTTAGAAAATAATTAAAACCTAAAGGAAACAAAATGATTAAGTTAGTGATGTTATTAAACTAGACCAGTGTTCTTTTTAATACCAATAAAAATATTTTAAGGCATATTTTCAAAACTATTTTGAAGGGCTATATAATGATCATACATAATGTTCAAAAACAAGCAACATGGACATCATGTAGCACACAAAAAAAAATGACTTGTTTCTTTAAGTTTTTCAACTAATTACTGAAACAATATCGAATTTTCATTCGATGATGTTACAATGTTTTCAGACTAATGACAAATATATAAACACATTACTGTACTTTTATCACACAGCGCTCATCTGCCATGCTTGATGTTAAATAAACAAGTTCATAAGAATGACTGGCAGTTGCCTTTAATTTTTAACCAAAGGTATTACAACTTTTTAAAAATTTATTTGGAGAATACTCTAATTCCAAAAGTTTAAGTGGGCTGGCTCACTTTGGAACTTCAAATTTAAGCTTGGCCTCGGTCTTCCCTTGTGTATTAGCTTCTTCTTGGTTCTGGAGTGGACTCCCACTCCGATACCGCATACTCCAAGTGACCAATTTAGGGTAGCATGTCTATGTACTGATCCCTTGAATACAACTATGATTATGTCAATATGGTTTATTTTCATTTATATAAATGTACGATTGCCTAATTAAATTAAGATTTTTTTTTAAACAAGAAAGTTTTATTCCATCTTGATATAATCAAACATACACTTCTTTTCCTTCCTTTACCAACTGTCATCTCCTACGGCAGGCTGCTCTATGCTCTGGAAATTCGGTCATTTCCACCACCCCTATAACTTCCTTCAAGTCTTTGACTATACCATAAAATGTATTTTAGTTTCAAAAATTCTTCTGTATGCCCAACCCCTATGTTTTCTATTTTCAGCCTTTCACACTTCATGAACTCTTTCATCACCATAAATCTTGAGTTCCTTTTCATCTTTCCTTGTTTAAGTTACAATTCAAGTTTCCTCCCATAATTATTGATATATTTACCACTACTTACTTATTTCTTCAAAGTTCTGTTTTCCTTTTAGAGATGTGTGTATGCATAAATCAGTGTTAGTCTGACACATATTTAAGTTTTTCTCATAATGCACAATTCCCATTCTCCCAGGTACTACTATTGTTACATCTAATATTTTTATTTCCTAACTTATCAGAATCACTTACTTTCCCTGAGCAGGTCTAACTTCCCACTGCTCGTATAATCTGCCTCCCTTATACTGCCTCACAATCTTGCTTCCAAACATATTATATCCACACCTAACTTCTTAAGCCAGTCAACTAACAAACTCCTAATATAATTTTGTATACTATTTATACTTAATATTCCAATATCATCCTTTTCCTTTCTTTCTTTAATTATTTTTCTGCCTTCTCCTAACCTTCTCCCAATTGATTTATCATGTTGTTCTTGTTCTTTCCCAGCCTCCAAGTCTCCCTCCTCCCCTTCATCCCTAACACTGCATACATTCTTTTAACTTTTATCGGAGACCTGTCTGCCTGCAAACCATCCACCTCTACATTTACGCCATCCTTTCTAATATTTTTTTTATATTCTCTTCTTCACTCATTCCTCCATAATGGTCGCTTCTCCACAAATACCTTCAGTAACATTATCAACTACTTGTCTGCCTTTTGTATGATTTTCTTTCTTGTTCTAAGAAAGGTTAATCACAATGTCCACTGTCATTACATTTTCATACTGGTTTACAAATACTGGCAGTATACACCCTTGACCCATATTTTCTTTTGTTACCATCTTGCATCAAATGTGTTGTTTCTCTACAGAACAGAGCATACTTCAGGCTATCCTCGGTATGTACCAGTGATTTTTCCCCATTTAACATTATTATGTTAGGTACATATTTCTCCATCATATGTTCTACCCCCCTTCCAAACAATTCTTTTATCATACACTTTCTTAATGTCATGTACTTTACTACAAAGCGCAAAGAGGTACAAACAGAGTTCTTAATTTGGTTTCTCTTATATCTCATGCTCTTAACTGTACATTTAATTTTTTGACTCTGATGAAAATGAGCAACTTATGTCCAAATGGGACAATCCTGTTAACCAAATACTAAACTACATTCTTAAAATCCTGTTTATAAAATCCTTCCACATTGACAGCATGATTTTTCTTTGCTTCATTCATAGGACATTCTGCTAACAAGTTTCAAATGCTGCATCACTGCAGTCTTTATTACCCAAGTGAATTAATGTTCTTATGTCTTTTAACTCAAACCCCAGTGGAAAAATAATAATATCCATAATGTCATACTTGTTAATAGCTTCACTGTTCTTTTCTTCTGATTCTTACCACTGGTAATTTTATCTGCAGTCAGTCCTTCAGTGCTCCTTTGAAGGCCTATGCTTTCCTCTTTCTCTATGCCTCTTCTTCTGCCTGTCTGATTCACAATTCCAGCATAAGTTTTTGTAGTTCTCCTTTGTGCTCATATAAATTCTTCTTACTTTACCCTTCTGCAGGTGTATGTCTTTAAAACCAGCTTCTCTGACAAACATACACCCAGATTTATACCATCAATCCCAACATTTGTTTCTCTCTCCCAGCTTCTTACCAAGATTTTCAGACATTTCCTGTTCTTGTGGCACTTGTTCTACCACTGTATTGCAGCCAGTCTTCAGCTCCTCCTCCTCCTAGTGGATTAAATCAATTAATATTTATGTTTAATGCCCTCATTCAAAAAAAAAACTGGTAACAATTATCTCTATTCTCTCTCTAGATCATGCTCCACAGGCCCTGTAGCATTCACAGCTTTATGACTGCAATCATCAGTCATGTTGTAAGTGTCTGATCCAAGTAGCAGTTCTCTTACACTACCTAATGACTCACACCAAAAAGGGAAGGGGAACTTCCCCAGTGCCATGGCCAAATTTCCCCTAGTGTATAAACATACCACCATGGGTCTGCCCTGAAGAAAGCTCACAAGACTAGTGGGGCAATCATGGTCAAGAAAAGCATTACAAAAATCACACATAAGCTCCAAATCTTTCCCCACCAGTGAAGGGACGTTCCATGTTTCAAGAGTCAGTTTACACGGTCATGGCCTGTACATTTGTCCTACACCTGCATGCCATATAGCTGGCATTGCACCTGACTTGCATCCTTTTCCTTGCAGATGCTAATCCCATACAGTGGTTCTGTGTAACTTTTTTCCAGGCTAAGCCTGACTGGGCTATGTGGATCACCTGGCCACCGAATGGCCATCATTGAACACCATCTCCAGGGCTGGCTTTTGGGTGGGTCCTAATATCGCTATTCCAGTTGATGTTTTTGGATTCTTTAAATGAACCTAAATCATAACAGACAAGATTTTTAGATCATTGTGTAGGCTCTTCTTTTGGACCAGTTTGTCAAGGGTAATCTTTCCAGGAGCACAATGCTCCCAACAACATATTTCTAAAATTCACAGAGTCAGAATCACACTGCATTAATAACAAGTGAGTTTATTAGGATCATTAATGCACCCACTAAAGGATTTACCCTTTACAAGTTAATGACGAGTCCAGATGAAAGGAGTTTAAGTTACCCTTATTAAGAGATAATTACATACAATTCCATACCTCACCACTAACACTCCCTCTACATAATACATTTTAGGTTTAAGCTAGTGTCCTTAAAATGACTCTGCATACCCAATAGCATGTCAGTGAGCAGTAATCAGCAAAGTCTGATGTTCACAAAAGGGATCCCAAACAGAAAATGCTTAAATCATTACTTCATATGTAGGGTAAGAAATAAAGTAGACTCAAAAGTGAAAATGTTACGTGTCTGCTTCTTTTCTTCATGGAGAAAAATACTCTACTAGCCAAGTATATGGAAGAATGCTTTGGGTCTGCTGCTTCTTTTCTTCATGGGGGTGGGAAGTACATTTATTTATGTTCCTATAAAAATATCCCAATGGTCACGTACTCTGCAAAACACAACTACTAGCAATCACATACTTTGCTCTGCCTAGGTAGGAAAGAAAAAAAAATGGTTACCTGCCATCTAAATACTGCAAGATGTGTCTTGTGTGCTGTAGAGTTATTTCCCATTTTATTTGTCCACTCAATCCATTAGAAAATATAAAGCCTGACAATGTTAATACAGCACAGAAAATAAATGGGGAAAGGATCACGCAGGAAATGATAATTTAGGTTAAAAATTGGTAGTTAAACAGGGAGTGCAGAAACACTGTAAATGCAAAGTCATGCCATGAGCAATGCAAGCAGGATAGTGGAAACAAAACTGTTGGTCAAACTAGACAGGTGCATATCCAAGAGACTATCCCTTCTCCGGAGCAGGCTCCCAATCCATGTGAAGCAGAATTCCTCTTTAACCCAATTCAAGAGTAACTTGGACAACTGGATGGGGAACAGGAAATTCATCCTTGGTTTGACACCTATGTCTCTAATGGACACAGGCAATCTGTAAGTGGCTCATCTCCAATGCCCCTGCTTGAAAATTGTTTCATTTCCTAACCCCCTGCCTACATTTATCAAGGGTACCAGAATTTCAGAGATTTGGGATGCATGGTTAGGCTTATAAAGGCCCTTGTGGCCATTAGTCTAGTAAACGTCTATGAACATATAAACTTTCCAGTGGTGAGGTGTATACATACAAACTGAATTCCTGAAGGATTTGCTCAGGACATCATCTATTAATGAAGTTCCTAATTAAAAAAATAAATAAATAAAACTTCAAAGATACATTTTGGGGGAAAATGGCATAATACTCATACTGCTTTTCATTATCACAAATGCACACTACTAGAACACAACTACTCTCATCAACAAAGTATCTTGGGTTATACTACTAACATGACATACAACTTCAGTGAATTAGTTCACACTATCCATGTAACAGCATACTTAAGCTAAGTTTATTACTCCTGATTTTTATATTTCAGAGTACCAGTTTTGTAATTAATTGGAAAAGAGTAGGGTGGGACTTGAGCAAAATGGCTCCTGTAAAAGTCTCACATTTATTTTAACAATGATAAAAACAAAACGGATTGTTTCAGTATGACTTTTGATACAGGCAAGACATTTATTACTGAGGCATTAATAGATCACCTAAGTCATGTAAATTAGACACCTGTGAAGTACTGAATTTTATAAATTTGCTCAAACCTTCAAAACTCCAGTACAGAAAATTATCTTAACCTCTTGACAAATGGGGCATAGTAAATAACACAAGTCAAATGAAAAAATTCATACATTTTTGTAAGACAATGAGTTAACACGTGTAATTAACATACTAGCATGCTCACAGGTAAGTAACAGGATTGACTCTGATGATGCCGTATGTATTATGGTGAAAGCGCCAAGTTCTGTGGATTTTGGTAATTAAAGCAGTATTTTTCTACAGTGTTTCCTGACTACTCTTTTTTACAAGTTTGGCTCTTGTTGGGCTATTTTGTGTTTTTTTGCTAGGTTAGCTGATTTCTCTTTTGTACTCTAATTAACCTATTCCATTTGGTTAGAGATTGGTCTTACCCATCCTATGGTCAATAATCATATATATTACAATAACTAGGATCACAAAATAGATAATTTGAAGAGATCTAGGCATGGGATAAAACATTTATTAGTTGCCTCTGTCTGTTAATAGTACAGGGAGCAGTCCTGGGGTACGTTTTCTGTTTCCCATCCATAGATTCAAATTGCTTTTGAATATGGGCAAGGATTAACTTTATTTTATGTGGATGAGGAGTATGTTCCAGACCAGTGGTACCCTCCGAGAAAAATACATGTCCCTCCAAACTGTTCTGTTGATGTTGCAGAAGAAGTTTAGATCATTAGACTGTTTCTCGTGCCATTTGACCTGCTGATGTGCAGTAAATCCATTAGTATTGGGTCAGAGAATGGCTTGTATGCCAGACAGTCAACTATTAGCAGCCTGTAGAATACTGAATATAATATCAGGTGTTTAAGGTGGTTTATGTAGGACATATTGTTTAGGCTTTGTACAATTTTAGTAAGGAACGTCTGTGGGTGTTCCAGTTGTTACATGCATCTAGACAAATATATGCCAAAGGGAGCATTATACGCAATGACTGGCCTAATGAAGGCTAAATAAAGGTAAAAATGTGGTAAAAATCCTTGATACTTTCTGCATTCTGTACTACCTGAACGAAATAATGTTAAATGTTCCCCTCTATGCCAGTTTTCTGACAACTGTGAGTATTCCAGTACGAGCCAGTACTAAGTCTAGGTTCATATCAAGATATCCTACCAACACTAAGTAAGGAAATACTACAAAACATCTGGAAAAAGTGTCTTGGAATGATATTTTCAAAAATAAGGATAGAAATAGGATGTGGAACTTCTTAAAAGTTTTAAAGTTCAAAATAGAGAAAAAAACAGAACAGTCAAGTAATATAAGTAGGTATAGTAGAAGCTTAATACAGTTTCAACAAACAAATTAAGGAGGAAGCCAATTCTATGCAAAACCTTGTATATTAGGACCACTATTAATAAACTGAACAAGAACATTCAAATCACTTTAAAAGGGAATCAGAGAAGTTAAAAAAATGTTTGACATACAACATAAAGGTCAAGGATATACTTGTAAATATCTCACATATAACATGAGAACTAAAGAAAAAAATAAGGTGGAAAATCTGTTTACAAACTATAGAATTTTATGGGTCAAATATATCAATATACCTAAAGAAGAAGAACAAACATGTAAAAAATTAGAAGATTAGTCTGTTAATCACACAAAAAATGTAAAACTTTTGGATAATCTAATTTATTCCAAGGAATCTGTAAAGATGGCATTACAAATAAGGAATTACAGACATTAAAGTTGCAATAATCATTTCAGCAACACTGCCACACTAAGCAGCCATGGCAGTACCTATAAGAGGGTTAAGTACGCCTAAGCAAACCACAAAATCTGTAAGAAAAAGGGCAGTTGAGACCATCCTGTGGTTAGGGCATAGTCTGGAAACATTTTAATTCTGAAACATCCACTGGCTGTTTATACTGTCTGCCAGCAGCAGACAGTTCTAATGAAATACTCCAGTAACTGAGTAGAGTTTTGCTAGTTACTGGCCAAACCTTTAAAAATGATTTATATGTCTACTTATGGACAGGCAGAAGTACCTGACAGCTGGAAACGTGTCACAATTAAATCAATACACAAATGTTAAAGGCACAACTAGTTACAGACCTATATTACTACTACCTAACACAGGCAAGGTTATGGAAAATTAGGATGAGTAAGTTGCTTGAAAACTGGAGTCCATGGGAATTGGGTACTACATATCAATGTGAACGTACAAGACATACATCTGTTGCTGTATGCAAACAGTTCTTGTGGCATCAAAGACATTCAGGCATGTGATATTCATAGATTTTACAGATGCTTTTGATAGGATCAATCAGAATTTACTGGTTAGTAAACTTCTTGATACAGGGTTTTCAGGACCTCTTGCAAACTGAATTACAGTTTACTTAAACAATTGAAAATGGCAAATACAGCATAAGTCAAGACTGAGTGAAACTATAAGCCTCGGTAGTAAAGTACCTCAAGGTTCATTTAACATGCTTCCCTTTTTAGTCTTACACTTAAGAAATAAAAATAAAGCAGAATTACGATGACATAGAAATGGGAAAATGTGTGTCTTAAGTGAAGATCAGGTTTTGGGGCTTCCTTTTCTGAGAATGCAATCAGAGCGGTCATCAAACAAGTACAACTGCTTAAGGAACTGGATATCTGGATTAACAACAAACTCAGTTTCATTCATCACACAGATCTCATTAACAATGCAATAACATTGAGTGCCTTAGGAGATTTACAAAAACAAGAACTTTAGAATTAAAGAAACTATAGTTATTACCATGGCGAGGATGAAACTATAATATGGAAACTGACTGGCTTCCCTATACAAATTCTCAAATAACTAGGTTGGAAAAAAATATACAAGCAGTTCACAAAAAAAGATAACTTTGGATATACTGTTTTAAGAGGAAGAACTGGTAAAACAATTTCTTTATCACTGCATACAGGCATGCATGACAGAAGCGGATGCAGGTCATTAAAGCTAAACAGGACCTGTTTCTATGAGAATGTTTAGTTTTAAAAGGGATAGAAAAGTATGGCTCATGTTATACTTTTGACAACATTTAGAAGAATCAAAAAATTACCGACTGCTTTTCAGAGAGGATTGTGGCACAATGAAATAAATTACCGGACGTTGTTAATGACAACAAGGACAAAAAATGTTTAAGCTGAAGACTTACCAATTTTATGGGAAGAAGTCTTACGGAGCAAAATAGGCTGAAAGTGCATTCAGTCCAAGTTTGAATTGTTATTGTATTGTACTATATCGGTAACACGCAGTACTGCTTTACTTTAATGTTATCAGGTTGTCCAGTTAGTCAAGCCTGTTTTCAGTGGACACCAAACCAGAAAAGCTCTATTAATAAATTATTTGTTACGAGCAGTAAAAATGTTGAAGACAAATATGAATTAGAACCACAACGATTCTTATGGTTATACTACTCAGTGCACTAAAAGCTATCTAACTCTGCACTAAACAGTGATTCACAAAAGTACGCTTCGGTTAAGTATCAATGCAAGCAATTATCAGTCTAATTAAAGAACAGAAAACAGTCATTTAAAAGCTTCGTAGCAAGTAATGAGTTATTTACTTGACAATATACAAGTATATTCAACATTGACATCTGTAAACTCAACAACTCGATAATGACACCATTCAAAATGAACGAGACAGCAAATGAAACATTCACTGATTCCATTGCCTGCCACTTCTTATCAGTGTAAATGACAAGACAATACTTGCAAACTCAATGGATTTTAATATTTTACTACCTAGGATGATATTGCTGCTCTTTTCAGTGTATATCCAAGGTACCAAACAGACCTGAACAAATTATCTGTCATACACCGGAGAGAAACTGGGTGTTGATCTCATTGGCTTGCGCTTAAAAGACCACCCCCCCCCCCCCTTAAAAATAAATAAACATACAAATGCCAAACCACTACGTTTTAAGGACGTCTCTCAACTGTTAGGATTTTAGGCACAGCAGTAACTTTTGCCCTTCGATTTACACTTTTTCTTCTTAAACTTAGTTTGTTTCCTTAGAAAAGCATCAGTAATTCCACTAACTATGCTGTGACGCTACAACTTAAAAGCTTCTACCCGAGAAATAAGGTGCTTCTCCAACTGCTATGACTTTAAAGGTCAGTCCTGCAACGCTTACTGGTCGGCAATACAAGAAATATCATTTTCTTGCACTCCCTTAGGTTCTTCATCCCTAGAAAAGCAAATAGTAATTCTAATGACACTAAATGCCGTCATACAAAGACGCTAATCTATAAACGGAGGATTTAATTCTCAATAAATTACATCACTTTTTCATATTATGTGCCAACCTCCAAGAAACACTCAAACACGGATGTACTTTTGCCAACTCCAATGCCCCGACTTGTGGTATGTTTTTAAAGGATATCTCCAAGAACCATATGGCCCTTGCCCGCATCACACGCCGAGATACTAGCTGGCAAAGAGAACGGTTGTGCCCCATCTACAGTAGGGTCCTTCACCAGCTCCTTATCAAAGAAAACAAATTTCCGCCACTGCTGATAGGTAGACATGTTTAACTCTGTCAATGGAACATCGGTCACATGACTAGTGCAAGAGAAGCAGTCGGAGTCACATGTCAAAGACCCATCCTCAAAGAGAAACGTCACGTTGAGCGTAAGACTCTGTGGAAAACTACTCCCCCTTTTGTGAAATTTAAGGGCATCTGATAAGATGGTTTATTAAAGATGTTTTTTTGGAATGCATCAAGCCACAATCAGTAATCATTTTAGTATTATCGTCACAGTAAGAAATAGCCATGGCAGAACTCAAAGTACCTGTAAGAGGGGTAAGTGTGTCCGACCAAACCACAAAAACTAAAGGGCAGTTGAGACCGTCTTTTGATTATAGCTTATTGGCTGGAGACGTTTTATTTCTGAGATATCTACTGGCTGCTTAGACTGTCTGTCACCTGCGGCTAGTTTTAATAGCTGAAAAGAGTTTTGCTAGTTAGTGGTGGAGAACAGTAGGTTGTTCTAATTTCAGTGTTACATTGTCGGCCGGGCTTTAAATTAATACTTTTAAAAAGAATTTGGCTTTAATATATACGTTCGCAAATATCTTAAATAAAGCGTTGTTAAGTATTTGTGCTTTGTTATTTATGTTTGAAACTCGGAAGTGCATATTTTACTGCATTTGAAAGACATGTAGTTTTACTTGTATATGTATTAACTAGTATGAGTTGTTGAACAGCGATTTGAAGTGTCTTCGTGGTAACTGCATAGTTGGCATCGACTTATTTTTAACTTGGTTATGTGTTTTAAAATGACCTGTTGCGTTTAGCATCCCCCCCCTCCATGAGACCAGATCAGTTCAGGAAGTGAGTTTACAAAAGATGCAGGAGAGTTTAAGTTTTTATAGCGTGACAATTTCTATTCCCTTCTTCCCTATCCCATTGTCTTAACCCAAGATCCTACCCTTGACTTGCTTTGCTAAAATGCTACTCCATCCATAGGTTCATAGGTTGATACTAGGCTATCTGCCCTAGGGCACTTATAAGCCTAGCCAGAGTGTTTGGCTTTCGTCACCCTTTTAGATTAGTTGACTGTGCCTCTGTATAGTAGGTCGCCATATTAAGGTTAGTTTACTGTACCTCTGTCTAGCAAGGGCACAGAAGAGATCCCAGGGGTAAACTTACGGTCTCCCATCCACTCGTCAAGATTTCTCTTGAATAGGGTCAGTGAGGGGCTGTGCCTAACATGGATTGGGATTTTGTTCCAGAGTGAGGGGAGCTTCTGGGATATGAATCTGTCCCTCCAGCATGTCCTGTTTATTTCTGTGCTGAGGTTCAAGTCCCTAGGAGCGTGTAGCACCAAGGGATTTGGATTTCTTGAGGTGGAGCATGTCCATTAATTCTGGGTTGGACATGGCTTTATACGTCAGACACAGATCGCCTCTGAGTAGGTGGTATGCAGCTGAGTAGAGCTGGAGTTTCTTTAGCCGAAGTGCATAGGGCATCTGTTTGAGTCCCTTTATCCTCTTGGTGAGGTACTTTTGGGGTCTTTCCAGTTGCTGCAGGTGTCTGGTAAGGTACATCCCAAATGGTGCATTATATTCAATTATGGGCCTGATAAGTGATGAGTAGAGGGGCACCGTGACCTCTCTTGATCTAGATGTGAACCCTTTCATGATAAGGTGGGCTATATAGAAGGTCTTTCTAACTACTTTGGCAATGTGATTGTCAAAGGAGGGATTACTATCTACTTGGGTCCCCAAGTCCCTAATTACTTCTTCTGTACTTAATGGATTACCACCTATGTGATAATTTGTGGGCACTTTGATTTTCCCAAAGGGGATGACAATGCACTTTTTGGCATTTAGCTTTAGGCCATGGCTCTGGCACCAGTTATCCGTCTGTGAGACCCTTTTGGAGGATGCTCGTGTCAGCCGGAGAGTCGATTATGGCACCCAGTTTGCAGTCGTCTACGAACGTTGTCAGCCATAGTCCACCCGTGTTAGTCTGTACCTCGGAGAAATATATATAGAACAAGAGAGGTCCCAGGACTGAGCCTTGTGGGACACCACTTGTAACTGGTTTAGAGTCTGACATGGCACCTGCAATTCTGACCATGTGGGTTCTGTCCCTGAGCCAGTTAACAACCCATCTTGTGACATAGGGGTTGATATTTAAGCTGGTGAGCTTATTTATGATGCCTGAGTGGGGTATTGTGTCGAAGGCTTTTGGGAGGTCCAGGTAGGCTGTGTGGACTACCTTCCCTTCATCTGTGGCTTTGGTAACAGTTTCAAAGAAGTTGACCAGGTTCAAGAGGCAAGATCTGCCCTTAACAAAACCGAATTGGGTAGGATCCAGTGTCTGGAGGTTCCCAATGTCCTTGTTTATGATTTCCATCATGATACGCTCCATAGCCTTGCAGACCAGGCTGGTCAGGCTTATAGGGCGATAGTTTCTGGGGTCCGTTGTGGCACCACCTTTGTTGAGCGGGACCACTGTTGCTGTGTGCCATTCCTTGGGTACATATCCTGTAGTAAGGCTGAGATTGAACAGTGTCTTTAAGTGAGGGTTTAATTCTTCTTGGAGCTCATGTAAGACGCAGCCCGGGACACCGTCTGGTCCCATTGATGCTGTGTTTTTTGCTTTGGAGAGGGCAGCTCTCATCTGTGATCACAGGGAGGCTACATTCTGTTGGGATAGACATTTGCTCTTTTGGAGGGGAAGGGGCGGAGAAGTTTGCACTGAACCTTTCTGCCAGGATGTTGGCAATGTCTGTGGGTTCAGTGTATTTTTTGTCATTTTGCACTAACTCAGAGCATATCTGGGAGTTGCCTCCCAGGTTCCTGACATAACTAAAGAAGGCCTTGTGATTATCCTTAGTGTCTTGTGCAGTTTTTCTTTCGAAGCTTGCCTTAGATGATTTTATGAGGGATCGTAGTTTCTTGCTAGTACTGATCAGAGACGCCTTCCCTTTTTGGGATTTTTCTCTATCATGTAGTAGCTTTCTCCTTCTGTTATATAGGTTATTTATGGCCGGGGTCCACCAGACAGGTCTCCTGCCTTTGGAGGAGTGAGCTTTGGTTTTATTTGGGATAGCATGCTCCATGCATTCCTGTAGGTGTCCATAGAATGCTTTTGTAATGGATTCTACGTTTTGGGCCGTAGTTTCCACTGGCCCGGGGCCTTTGAAAGATTCCACCTCGGTTTTGAGAAGTGTGAAGTTTGCTTTTGAGAAGTTCTTCACCGTGGTTTCCTTGGCTAGGGGTGGGGATGGAATATGGATGTCCAGTGAGATTAATTTATGGTCTGATCTTACCAATGAGGGGTATACCTCTGGTGTGGAACATATAGACTCCATGTTGGTGATGACCAGGTCCAATATGTTTTCCCCTCTTGTGAGAGTGGTGACCAGTTGTTCCATAGCATTTGAGTTTATAATTTCTAGGAACTGTTGGGCGAGGGTATTTGGGCTTGAGTAGTTTTCCTAGTCGATGTTTGGGTAGTTGAAATCACCCAATATAATTGTGTTTGGAGACACCTTCATATTTTCCAGTGTTCTCAGGAAAGCCGAGTGGGGTTCCTGTGTTTGGGAGGGTGGTCTGTAGCAGGCTACAAACTGAAAGGCAGTTTTGCCCACTGTTAGTTGCACATGGATGGTCTTCGATGCTTCGTGAGTGCCACTAACCTGGGGGTGTGGGTATCTTTGATGTATATGGATACTCCCCCTCCTTTTGTGGTTCGGTCCGAGTTTTGTGGCTGAAAAGCATGGTATGAAGTATAGCCTGGTAGTGCTGGGGTGCTTTCGGGAGCCTTGAACCAGGTTTCTGTTACTGCACAGATATCGATATTCTCCATACTGAGGAGAGTCTCGAGTGCGTGCATCTTGAGGTTTAGACTTCTGGCGTTGAGCAGGATTACCCTTAGCTTTTTCTTTGTGTTGTCTATGGAGGTGGGTTTGTCTTTTGACCCTTGCCTAAAAAAGGCACTATGGGGAGGTAAGAGCCTTTGCCAGTATTCGAAAACCTAGGGGTGACAGGTGCAAGCCGTCCCTGGCGAAGCAACGTGGCTTGTCGAGCATGTCATCCCAGGCTGACAGACACTGGATCCCCTTTGAATGACACCAGCACTTTAGCCAATTGTTAAAATTGATCATTTTGTCTTTATATTGTGGCATCATTCTTGGTGAGGGCAAGATGCTACTCAAGGTCAGGGTCATACCAGCCTGGGCTACATGACCAGAGAGCTCCTCTATGTCTCTTTTCATGTAGTCCAGGGAGGTACGTCTCAGGTCATTCACACCAGCATGGACAATGACGGAGTCATATTTGTACTTGCTTTGGAGTGACCTGAGTGCATGTGTTATGTGGTGGATCCTGGCACCAGACAGGCAACTTACAGTGACCTTCTCCTTATTTAGTCTGGTGAGTGGGACGTCAGTGTGTCTGACAATAGAGTCTCCTATTACAAGTGTATTCAGTGTGTTGTTTAGCCTTAAGGGCTGTGACTGTGTGGCACACTGACTTTGTGAGTTATGTGTTACGTGGGTATTGTTGCATGGTGGGGGTTGCTTGGATGTCTGCTTGGGAGGTCTGTGCTGCTTGGGCAGATTTTTGTTTAGAGCCTCCCAAGTATGTTTTTGTGTGTTTATATGTTTGGTTTGCTGATGGGTCTATGTGAGACTGGATTTGTGGTGTGTGTGATAACCTTTTCCTCCTGACCGGCTGTGCCAGTACTGGGTTGAGAGAGCTCAGCCTCCAGTTTGGCTATATAGTTGCATCTCTCACATATGTTTGAGCTTGTTGAGAGGAGGAGTGGGTGGTCTGTGTACATAAGGCAGTTGTAACATTGCCTCAAGATTCCCAGTTTCACCAGCTGGACTGGAGAGTAAACCCGAAACTGGCCTTTGGACATGCCTGAAAAGTATAGGGAACTACTTATCGATTAATCAGAAAGGACCAATAGGGAGCAAGTACTTAAAAGGGGTATAAGAGGGTGTAGTGCTTAAGTTTATTAGTGTTTACCTGTAAGATTACTTATATGAGCAAGTGCCGGGCTTTTAGATAGAAAATAGAGTGCTTGTTTTGAGATTTAGAGCAGTTCTAAGGGTAAAAGTGAAGAGCAGACTTTGTAGAGCCGGAAATAGTTTAAACCCATTTAAGCGGCGCTGCGCTATGTGCAAAATCACGCAAAGCCGTGCTAAAGTGGGTTTTAAAGCAGGGGATTTGACAGACCTAGGAAATAGCCCAAAAATCCATCTAACAATTGTAAATGTGTATTATGTACGCTGACCACAAGCCTCATTTTAACTTTATTAATGTGTTGAATGCAGTATATTTCATTTTCTTTATTGCTGGTCAGCATACCTCTCAATCTGTTAGTTTAAGAAATCTGGACAAAGGCAAAAATAATGGGGGACAAAGGCAAAAAAGTAGAGGCAGATTTTAAATAGTTATAAACTTAAAAGGTTGCTAGAATTATCGGTTTTGCATTAATATGCATTGTGTTTGGGATATGAAGTTTGAAATTCAAATGTCTGTCATTATTTAGTGACTTCAGTCCTCAATGATTTGCCAGAAAACTATACATTTTATGCAGAAGAGACCAAAATTATAAGGCAAAATCTGGACACTTGAAAGGCATACTGATCAGTATATCACTTTTGTAGCTTTTATGATGTGAGGTGAGCCTGAAGATGGTCAACTGAGATCAGTCTGTATTATGGTTAACAAGTTAACAAATAAATAACTGAAGTGTAGTTGTCTGCCCAGCTTAATGGGTCTCAATGTCAGTGGTCCGGAGTGGGGTGAAATTGCATGACCTACATTTATTTTTCTAGCCAAGTACAATGGTGGATCACATGTGACACTGACATATGAGTTGAGTAAAGCTGCTGTCACAGAGACCTGCAGCTCAGCCTCTTGCCCCAGGAGTCAATGACAGACCAGTAAAGGAATGCACATTTTTAAAGGGAGGAAAGAAAAGTAGGGGCCTGAAAGCTTTTCTTTATTTTATTTTGCATTGTTTGCACAATACACTTTTGCTCAATGTAGATTACTTATGATATCTTGTTAAATGCTCAATAATGTGATGTAAAATATGTTTATGTAGGTACGTATGTACTTATAATAATGTGGACCAAGGTCTGATGACAGGAGCAGTATTTCTTGAATTCAAAACAGCTTTTGAAATTAGTGAGGACCAATTACTAAATAGGCTTATAGACTGCATTTTTTCTTCAGATTTTGTACAATGATATTCCAACTCCCTATCCAATTCATTCATCATTTATGTCTCTCTCCATTAAATTGATACATTTTTTGTGGTGTCCACAGGGGTCTTCTCTTTTATTTATTAATGGTCTGCCTTGGGACCTACCAACATGCGACTACATAATGTATGCAAATAAAATAGTCTACTAGGCATGTTAAAATCATCTAATGGAATTTCTGAATAACTGCAGTCAAACATTGAAGTAATCTGGAACTGGTTAGCCAAAAACAAATTTGTTGAAAGTACCAGCAATATTAGTGTCATGCTATTTGGCACAACTGAAAAGATTAAACATGCCCCTTTCCTAGTCATCACCGGTCCCTCACATAACAGTCTGTCTGTAACCAATTCATAATGATACTTGGGGATAATGTTAGTACCTTCTCTTTCATATACACTTCATGCAAAGACCCAAGTCAGTAAAGTGTTAGATCAACTAAAAGCAATTTATTCAGCATCTAATATTCTTATTCCCGAGGTCATATGTTCTGTAGCCATCAGTGTACATATTCACAAGAAAGAATATGGTCTCTTTATCATAGCAAATTCAACTGTTATCTCTTCTTTATTGCAAACCACTGCAAACAAAATTATGCATTTCATTATTTGGCTAACAACAGAGAGTACACCTGCACTACAATAAAGAAAGGTAGATGGTTTACAGTCTCATCTTGAAATGATCTACTGCTTAATGCCCCAAATTACAAGATCCTTGACTCTAGATACTGCCCACTATTAAAGAACCGATACCCTTATAGACAGTGCAACTATATCCTCAGAAATAGAGATGTGGTATTGTTAGCTAGACATTCATACAAATTAGCCACTACTGGAAAAGCCTACTCAAAAATAGCTGCCTCCAGCTGGACCAAACATTCAGAAGAAAAACAACTTGGAACCTGATAGCTTCATACTGCAACTAAAAGCCTATCTTGTACAACAGTATGCCTGTAAGTGTTTCAGAGATGTGGGTTAGAAGATGTTCACAGGATAAGTAACTGCTGATAGTTAATATTGAATAGCTGTTACCATACCCATTTAGACCCAACTTTGTGAAAATGAACTTTAAACAATTTTGCATTGGCACTACACGCGTATTTAATACTGTATCATACCCATCTAAAAAGAACTGACTGTAGCACTGCATCTATAATTCTGTTACTAAGTTAATGTATATTATTGTGTAAATATTTCTGTAGCTGTCTGCATGATTATTTATATTGTGTAGTCATATTGTCTATGTTTTATTTGTATTGTCTAGCGTACTTGGCTCAGGTCAAGACTGAAAATGGTCCATGGACCAGTTCCCCTACCTGGTTAACCATGTTAAATAAAAATGTTCACTGAGGTAGAGCATTGATCAGAAATGACCAACTGCAGGCTTAGCCTGGGTTGCAAGCAACGCATAATCAAAACAGAATGAATGCAACAAATAAAATGAAACATAAATTCAGTAACTTGAAGGATGAAGTATAAATTGATGGTACTGTGTACATATTTACATATGAGGTAGTCATAGGTGATAGAAAGGAGTTAAGATAGCAGTGAGGTTAAAATGAAGTGTCTAGCACAGAAAAGGGGGGGGGGTATTGATTACATTTTTGTAATTTGTTCAGTATTCTGGCATTTGCATTTATTTTGCATTTGCAGAAAATGTTCAAGTTGTGGTCAGAATTTAGGGAGGCTATAGATTTCTTTCAAATGTGGTGGGAGAGATGGCCATATTTTGAGAGTGAGGACAGAGAAGCAATGGTCAGCGATGGGCCATTTGGTTGTGTAGGTTTGGAATGCTGGTCTTAGTCTAGATTGTCTGCTCATGTTATAGGTTAGGGTGAGGCTCAGAGAGAGGGGACATGGAATGTAGTGGTGTAGTAGTTTAAAAATTAGGGAGCTAGGCAGAAGGTTATGTCTGTCTAGTACAGGTAGCCATTTCACTTTTGACACAGTAAGGCAGTGGTGATCATGTCATGGATAGTTGGTAATAAATCATCATAATTTTTATAAGCAATGGATTGTAGAATAGTTGTTTTTGATTGAAGCAGTTGCAAGTAGTGGTAAGCCATATTCAAGTTTTGAAAATAGAATGCCTTTCACTGTAGGTGTTCTGGTTGGTAGAGAGAGAGTAATGAAGAGTTTTTGAGCCCTCAGTGGGAGAAAGTTTACATTGAGTCTGAGTTTTTCAGTATGGCCTTGAAAGTTAATGGATTGGATCAAGCCAGATGCCTACATTTCTAAAATAGGTTGTTATTTCTATATGGTTATTGAAATGTTCTTTACTTTGGAGTGTGGAGGGGCATTTAGCTAGTTTCTTGTTTATTCGAAAGAGTACAGATATGTTTTTTTTGGGGGGGAGGGGGGTTGAGCAGAAGATTTTCTATAATACACCATTTGTTTAATTCTAGGAAACCTGCATGCAGTTCTTTGGATCTCTAGTGAAGCAGGGGTAGTTGGGATAAGATTGAAAATATTCTGGGGCAAATGTTGATCCCTGTTGAACTCCTGACTGAGTGGAGATAGCTTGAGCTAGGGAAGAGCCAATTTACACTTGGAAGGATCTGTTAGTGTGGAAGTCCTTGAACCACTGAGTGGTTTGTGGACTAATGCCAATGTTCGTAAGGTGTGTTGGTAGAATGGAGTGATCACCCATGTCAGAGTCTTGGGTTAAGCTACATTTAGCTTACCTCAGTCCATGTTGGTTAGGATATTATCATTTAGGGTCCATAGTGCAACCGTGCTACTTCTATATGACCAAAATCCGTATTGCTATTTGGAGAACAGGTGGTATTTATGGAGTTATGAGTTGAGTTGATTGTACATGTGTTTTTCCAGGACTTTGCCTAATTTAGGAAGTATAGAGATTGGCCAGAACTGGCTAGTGCTGGATGGTTTGCTTCCTTTGGGACTGGAATGGCTGGAGCTGATTTCTATTCTTCCATATTTTGAGGGCATGATTGTTAGTCGTGAGGCAAATGTTATAGATACGGACAAGTGGGGTAACTAAATATTAACTGCAGTGGTGTAGAAACCAAGGGCATAGACTGTCAAAACTGTTAGATAAGTGCAGACGGATGTCTTTTAGTAGGGGTATGACTTGCTTTCCAGTAATTCTACTGAAGTAAAAGGTTGTAAAATATTTTGGTGGGCTACAGTCAGATTGGAAGTTGGTGGAGTGGACTGACAGTAGGGGAAGGAGGTTGAAAACTGTCAGAAAGCCAGAAGATAAAAGGTTGCCAGACTGAGCTGTTGGGTAGGTTTCTGTTGAGATTTCCTTGGGAGAGGCTGTACCTGTAAGGTTGTTTACTTCTTGCCAGAACTTTTCTGAGTAATGTAGAGAGAGATTTGCTTTATTGTCAGGTATTTGACTTTGTGCCTGCAAATGGCTTGTTCAGTGGTATGTAAGAAGGTGTAATGCTCTCTATTTTGTGGTGTGGAGTTCATTTTCTAGTTTTGTCATTCCTCATTATGAAGTTGCATTAGTATTTTAAGCTGTTTAGAGAGCTATTCAGTTTTATTTTGCTTGACAAGCCTGGTAACTATATGGTATTATACCATGATCCCCCCAAAACGTGCACGCTGATTGGCCAGCGTGCCCGTTGTAAATCGAGTTATACTAATGGAAAAAGGTCCGGTCGCCCGGACTTTTTTCCATTAGTAACTCTATCTCGCTATGTTAAATGGGTTTAACATAGCGAGACAGCTTTAAAATAAGCAACGGAGATCTCCGTTGCTTATTTTAAAGCTGTCTCGCTATGTTAAACCCATTTAACATAGCGAGACAGTGTTTTAAAACAGCGGAGAAAGCAAGATCTCCGTTGCTTTAAATGTCTGCTATGTTAAATGAGTTTAACATAGCGAGACAGTTTAAAATAAGCAACGGAGATGTCCGCTGCTTATTTTAAACTGTCTCGCATGTTAAACTCATTTAACAGCGACACTAAAAGCAACGGAGATCTTGCTTTCTCCGCTGTTACTCACAACTCTGATGTACTGCGCAGGCGCCAAGTACATCAGAACTGCCGGATGCCAGGCATCTGCGGAAGAGCAGTAAACAGGCATTATACTATGCCATTATTTAAGAAAAGGAATAGTTTCTTTTCTTAAATAATGTCATGTATAATAAATAACCACTTCTGGGTGTGGGTAATGCTAAATTTACCCACGGTTGGCTTTGTTTGGTCCTCGGCTCCTCGACCAAACCACGCCAACCGTGGGTAAATTTAGCATTACCCACACCCAGGCGTGGGTTATTGCTATAATAGGTGTTTTGGAGAGAATGGAGGAATTGTGTTAGTTGAATTGCCGTGCTGTTAGAATCTGGCAGACTGAGTATTGCAGTCAGAGCTTTGGTATAGAGATGAGAGAGAATTCTAGAGTTTGTTAGATGATTTTGGTCTGAATGAAGACATCTTGAGGGGGTGATGTTAGCATTTTTAGATGTGAAAGGTTAAGGGGCAGTGGTCACTGAAGGTGTGAGCTGGAAGTTATTGAAAGTGTTAGATTGAGGGGTAATTAAGGTCTGTAATGGAATGATGGTCTGTGTTGTTGTTTGGCCCTGTCTCATTTACAACAAATAAGTAGTGTATCATCAGCAAGATGTTTTGATATATTTTATGCTGTTGGTTCAAGGAAGTTTAGGTTACTGTTTCCAAGAATGACAATGTGTTTGGTAAGTGTGATTGCTGCAAGAATATTGTGAATTAGTATTTGAAATTTTTTGTAATGTGGAGGGTGGTAAAAAAAAAAAAAATTGGAATGAAAAAGTGATTAGATGACTTAGAAAGTAGTTTAGGGAGAATCCATTTGGGGGCATGGTCAGAAGTTGGGTTTGCATGGGTGACTATGTATATTTTGAGAGCGGGTTTGTGTAGGAGCTGTGCACCATTTCCTTGTGTAATACCTGGATGAGAATCAAACATATATTTGGGGGAGAAATAGTCAATGTAATGGTAGTCATTTTTGAACCAGGATTCTGTAGTGGTGACCAAGTCATATGAGTCTGCATTTAAATTGGAACCTGTGCACTGAGAGAGAGAGACTTACAAGACTATCTGCAAATATATAAAGCTGAGTATATTATTCTGTATTATAGAGCTAAATTGTTGCTTAGATATCTTGTCTTACTGTTCTGCAAATATACAGAGATCAGTATATATTTTTCTGGTTTTATAAATTTGCACTGTGATTCCTCACATCTCTGTTGAAACTGTCAAATTTGGTAGCTTTTGCAGTGCCCGCCCCACTGTAGATTTGATCTAGGACACTCCCCCAGTCCTATCTCTTTACCGCATTCTACCTAATAAACCCTTTCTGCACTTGCTTTAAGTCCTTTTTAATTTAATTACATTTTTTCAAACTGTGTGTGGAGTAATATTGCTACATACTCATGTGTGCCAGCTTGCACTGCATGTGAATTGTTTTTACTACTGTTTTTGCTACTTTTCTGAAAAAGAAAAATTGTAAGCCTGTTTCCTACCTTTCCTGTAATTAGTGTTCCAGATACAGATTTGCTGTATCCAGGACTGTTTGTAAGCTTCTGAGCCCCCCAAGCCTTTCTGTGTTGGAGAGAAGCATTCTAGCTTATCAGTAGGAGTGGTAAGCATTAGGTAACCTGTTTACCACATAAGGAGTGGTTCTGGCCCAGAATTTGTAGTTATTGGCCGTTTGGGCGGTCTTCCATCTCTCTCAACTTTCTGATTTGAAGGCCTGCATTTGCACTTGTTTCTGTCCTGTAACTCCTGGGCCCATCTCATTTGCTCACTCAAAATTTTTTTTTTTTTTTTTTATATATCTGCTTTTACTGTATTTGTGTTTCTTCCTACTTTATTTTGCTTTTGCGTCATCTTAATAGTACTCAATTGTATTTATTACTGCTTGGTGTAACTCATTCTAAGCCTTTTAGTTTAAGCACTTGGGTATCAAACCAGTTGTTTTTACATTAAGAAGGTTTGTGGTCTGCACTGTAGTGGCAGAACAGGTAACTTACATCCTTCTAAGTTGGGAACTGCTGATTGAGGGCTCCGTGTCTGTTATTCTAAAAGTGTATTAATTCTGGTTTAAGCACTTGGGCTTCAGGCCAGTTATTTTACATTAAGAGGGTTCGTGGTTTGCACTCTTGTGGGAGGAGAGGCTGGACACTGCCCTTCTGAGCTGGGAATTTCTGGTTAAAGGCTTATAGTGCCTGCATATTTGAACTGCTTCTTACTGAAATTGGTACACCTTGTTTGCTGTAGCATAGACTAGATCCAGGCCTGCTGAATCTAGCTTTGTTTGTATAACTTGAGCACTAATCCAGACATTCTTTAAAGTATTCAATTGTATTTATTACTGCTTGGTAGTAACTTGATTAAAGTGTAGCTATCATTCTAAGTCTTTTGGATTAAGCACTTGGGCTTCAGAGCAGTTGTTTTACATTAGGAAGGTTTGTGGCCTGCACTGTGGTGGCAGGACAGGTAGCTTACATCCCTCTATGTTGTGAACTGCTGATTGAGGGCTCAGTGTCTGTTATTCTAAAAGTGTATTAGTTCTAGTTTAAGCACTTGGGCTTCAGGCCAGTTATTTTACATTAAGAAGGTTCGTGGTCTGCACTCTTGTGGGAGGAGAGGCTGGACTCTGCCCTTCTGAGCTGGGAATTTCTGGTTAAAGGCTTATAGTGCCTGCATATTTGAACTGTTTCTTACTGAAATTGGTACACCTTGTTTGCAGTAGCATAGACTAGATCCAGGCGTGCTGAATCTAGCTTTGTTTGTATGCTTGTTGTTTGTTTGCTTGTTATTTCCCTGAAACACTAATTCCACCTAAAACGCAGCTTTTCAGCACTTCTGTGGATCCCTAGTGATATCTGCATTGCTTACTGTACTTATTTCCTTGTTTCACTTGAAAGAAAGTTACTGTTTGTCGTTTTTGCATTTAAGTTACCTGTAACACATTGCATTTAAGTTACCTGGCACTTGCTCACTAAAGCAATCAGCACTAAAAAATTAAAAGCACTACATCCTCACAAACTCCCCTTGAGTACCTTGTTCCCCACTGGCCCTTTTTTCAATTATAAAGGGATTCCCAATACTATTCTAGCATGTCCAAAGGTCAGTTGTCAATCTCCTCTCTGGTCCAGCTGGTGAATCTGGGAATCTTGAGGCAATGTTACAACTGCCTCATGTACACAGACCACCCTGTCCTCCTCCCAACAAATTCCAACACATGTGAGAGATGCAACCATATAGCCAAACTGGAGGCTAAGCTCTCTCAACTCAGTACTGGCGTAACCAGTCAGGAGGAGAAGGAAACCACACTCACTACAATTCCAGTCTCACATAGACCTACCACGACAGCAAACCAAACACATAAACAAACAAAAACATACTCGGAGGCTCTAAATAAAAATCTGCCTAAGCAGCAGAGACCTCCAAAGCTGACACCCAAGCAACCGCTACCCCAAAACAAAGCACGTGCAACACATAGCTCACAAAGCCAGTGTCAGTGTACTGAACAGTCACAGCCCTTAAGGCTAAACAACACACCTGATACACTTGTAATAGGTGACTCTATCGTCAGGCACACTGACGTCCCGCTCACCAGGTGAACAAGGAGAAGGTCACGGTGAGCTGCCCATCGGCCGCTAGGATCCGCCACATAACACAAGCACTCGGGTCACTCCAAGGCAAGTACAAGTATGACTCGGTCATTGTCCATGCAGGTGTGAATGACTTGAGACGTACCTCCCTGGACTACATGAAAAGAGACATAGAGGAGCTCTCTGAGCATGTAGCCCAGGCCAGTATGACCCTGACCTTGAGTAGCATCTTACCCTCACCAAGAATGATGCCACAATATGAAGACAAATATGATCAATTTCAACAGTTGGCTTAAGTATTGGTGTCATTCAAAGGGGATCCAATGCCTGTCATCCTGGGATGATATGCTCAACAAGCCACGATGCTTCGCTAGGGACGGCTTGCACCTGTCACCCATGGGCTTTCAGATATTGGCAAAGGCTCTTGCTTCCCCCATAGTGCCTTTTTTAGGCAAGGCTCAAAAGACAAACCCACCTCCATAGGTATCACAAGGGATAAGAAACTAAGAGTAATGATACTCCACGCCAGACGTCTAAACCTCAAGATGCACGCACTCAAAACTCTCCTTAGCATGGAGAACATCGATATCTGTGCAGTAACCGAAACCTGGTTCACGGCTCCCGAGAGCACCCCAGCACTACCAGGTTATACCTCATACCATGCTTTTCGGCCCCAAAACTTGGACCGAACCACAAAAGGAGGGGGGAGTATCAATATTCGTCAAAGATACCCACACCTCCAGGTTGGTGGCACAGCACGAAGCATCAGAGACTATCCATGTGTAACTAACAGTGGGTAAAACTGCCTTCCAGTTTATAGCCTGCTACAGACCACCCTCCCAAACCCAGGAACCCCACTTGACCTTCCTGAGAACACTGGAAAATATGAAGGTCTCTCCAAACACCATTATATTGGGCGACTTCAACTACGCAAACATAGACTGGGAGCATTACTCTAGCTCCAACACCCTAGCCCAAAGGTTCCTAGAATTTATAAACTCAAATGCTATGGAACAACTTGTTACCACTCCCACAAGAGGGGAAAACATACTGGACCTGATCATCACCAACATGGGGACTCCATGCTCCAGACCAGAAGTGTATCCCTCACTGGTGAGATCAGACCATAAACTAATCTCACTGGATATTCATATCCCGACCCCACCCCCTGCCCAGAAAACCACAGTGAAAAACTTCTCTAAAGCAAATTTCACACTCCTCAAAACTGAGGTGGAATCCTTCATAGCCCCCGAGCCTGTGGAAAATACGGCCCAGACTGCAGAATCCTTTATAAACTCATTCTATGAACACCTTCAGAAATGCATGGATCATGCAATCCCAAATAAAACCAAGACCCAATCCTCCAAAGGCAGACGTCCTGTCTGGTGGACCCCAGCCATAAACAAACTGTACAATAGAAGGAGGAAGCTACTACATGATAGAGCAAAATCCCAAAAAGGGAAGGCATCTCTGATCAGTATTAGCAAAAAACTACGGGCATTCATAAAATCGTCTAAGGCCAGCTTCGACAAAAAAATTGCACAGGACACTAAGGATAATCACAAGGCTTTCTTTAGTTATGTTAGGAACCTGGGTGGGAATTCCCAGATATGCTCAGAATTAGTCGAAAATGACAAAAAATACATCGAACCCACAGACATTGCCAACATCCTAGCTGACAGGTTCAGCGCAAACTTCTCCCCTCTCCACCAAAAGGGCAAATATCTATCCCAGCAGATTGCTGCCCCTCTGACATCTCAGATGCTCAGGTAAGAGCCGCCCTCTCCAAAGCAAAAAATACAGCATCAATGGGACCAGACGGTGTCCCGGGCTGCGTCCTACATGAACTCCAAGAAGAGCTAAACCCAAACATAAGACTACTGTTCAATCTCAGCCTTACTACAGGATACATACCCAAAGAGTGGCGTACAGCAACAGTGGTCCCTCTCCACAAAGGTGGTGCCTCAACGGATCCTGGAAACTATCACCCCATAAGCCTGACTAGCTTGGTCTACAAAGCTATGGAAAGGATCATCATGGACCTCATAAATAAAGATATTGGGGACCTACAGACACTGGATCCTACCCAGTTCGGCTTTAAGGGCAGATCCTGCCTCTTAAACCTGGTCGATTTCTTTGAAACAGTCACCAAGGCCATTGATGAGGGGAAGGTGGTCCACACAGCCTACCTGGACCTCGCAAAAGCCTTCAATACAATACCCCACTCGGGCATTATAGATAAGCTCACCAGCTTAAATATAAATCCCTATGTCACTAAATGGGTTTCAAACTGGCTCAAGGACAGAACCCACATGGTTAGAATTGCTGGAGCCATGTCAGACTCCAAACCAGTTACAAGTGGCGTCCCACAAGGCTCAGTCCTGGGACCTCTATTGTTCGGTATATATTTCTCGGAGGTACAGGCCAACACGGAAGGACTGTGGCTGACCAAGTTCGCAGATGACTGCAAACTGGGTGCCATAATCGACTCTCCAGCCGACACAAGCATCCTCCAAAAGGGCCTCATAGAAACAGACAACTGGTGCCAGAGCCATGGCCTCAAGCTAAACACCAAAACATGTATAGTCATCCCCTTTGGCAAAAAGAAAGTGCCCACAAATTACCACATAGGTGGTAATCCATTAAGTACAGAAGAAGTAATTAGGGACCTGGGGACTCACATTGATAGCAATCTCTCATTTGACAACCACATGGCCAGAGTGGTTAGAAAAACATTTTATATAGCCCACCTAATCATGAAGGGATTCACATCTAGATCAGGGGAGGTCATCGTGCCTCTTTACTCATCCCTCATCAGGCCCATAATTGAGTACAATGCCCCTTTTGGGATATACCTTACCAGACACCTGCAGCAATTGGAAAGACCCCAAAAGTACCTCACCAAGAGGATCAAAGGGCTCAAATGGATGCCATATGCTGCCCGGTTAAAGAAACTCCAGCTCTACTCAGTGGCATACCGCCTGTTCAGAGGCGATCTGTGCCTGACGTATAAAGCCATGTCCTACCCGGAATTAATGGACATGCTGCACCTCAGAAAATCCAAATTCCATCGAGCTACTCGCTCGAGAGACTTGAACCTCAGCACTGAAATAAATAGGACATGCTGGAGGGACAGATTCATAACCCAGAGGCTCCCTTCACTCTGGAATAAAATCCCAGTCCAGGTTAGGCAGAGTCCCTCATTGACTCTCTTCAAGAGGAATCTTGATGAGTGGATGGGAGATCGTAGGTTTACCCCGGGTATCACTTCTGTGTCACTGTTAGACAGAGGCACAGTATACTAACCTCGAAAAAGGGCATAGCAAAATTAATTTAAAATGGGTGGTGAAAGCCAAACACACTCTGGCTGGGCTTATAAATGCCCTAGGGCAGATAGCCTAGTATGAACCTATGAACGTATGAGTGTGCGTCAAGGAAGGCATTGATTCAGTCCAACTTATTTCCCACATTGTTGGTATTGATCAGTGCACAGGTGGGTATTTTTGTGGTTGTGTAGGGGTAAAGAATTTTGTGAACAGTTGCTAAGGAATGTGCAGGCTTTTGACTGTATGTAGGCCATTATTTTGTTGGGTGCTATGGCCTGGTAGTGGTTAGAACAATGTAGCGCAAGTGTTTAGAAGGGTATCATCTGCATATGTGGTTGGGAGATTGGCATTTGTAGCTTATTTCAGAAGTAATAGAAGAGAAGGTTGTTTCCTTAATTGACCGTATTTACTCTCTTGCATTTTATTAGTTATGAATATTTAGGAGAGTAGTTGTAATTAAAAAGTGTGTTACATGGGTTGTTGAATTTTCTAAGCTTTTTTAGGGATTGATTTGATGAAGTGGGAGAGCTGGAATGACAGTACATACATATACATGAATACATACTGTGACATCCCCACTTTGGAACAGTAATCAAGGAGCCTGAATCTATAGAGTTAAGTCCTCAGCCAAGTGTCCAGGCCAAGTCCTCCACAACTATCTGTATGAAACCAGTGCTTCATGTCCCTTCTCCAAGTAGCTGACACTCGCACTCTTTGAGATTTGATTTTCACGCACACCAGGGAAAGCCTGGCACAGATTTACTAAATATGTGCCCTTCTGCCCAGGCTATTAGGTAGTTACTGCCACCCGGCAGTCCAAAGCCAGCTACTCTAAGACTCTTGCAAGGGTACCCAATTAAACTGAGTGAAATTATATTAATACAAATGGTAGTTTGTGACCAGTGTATTAAGGCTTTCAGGAGTGGTCACAGTATCAGCAAATAAATACAAGTACTCTCAAAGGTTAAAATATTCTCTAAAGGACCATCCACAATGAAAAGTTTAAATATATTTGATAATAAATAATAAAAGATCATGAAAATGCGAAATATCCGTTTACTGTAAACACCAGAGTTTCAGTCAAGGAAATATTAAAATAACACAGATGAATAGATGCACACAGATACAGAAAAGCAGTACTGAACTAATCTCACTATATTTTACTGACTGGTCTAAAGAATTACTGTTCTCTGGTTCACTTACTAGAGCAATGCAAGATGAAGTGGGTGAGAGATCCTTCTTAGTCAGGTTACAAAAACAGACTGCTGTGAGACTTCAGTCTCACCTAGTATTAAAATATCATTTTAGTGATGGATTACAGAATGACATCACATACATCTGGGTGTCTGACTTCTGGTTCCCATACTACCCCCTTGGCTAGAAGCTGCCAGGATTTAACACATATGTGTTATAGTACAGATCTCAAGCTTTGCTAAAGTTTATTGCAGCATCTGGAAGCAGTAAAACAATTTTAACACCTCTGCTTTTCCTACAGAGACTAACAAACCATGCTTCTTCCAAACATTGCACCTCTGGCTTCATTCAAAACTGTGAGATAACATCTTTATGGCCTAGGTCCAGTAATTTAATTTCAGAATATTTTTCAAAGTCAGGTAGATTGAGATTAACCTGTTGTCTTGCAGTATCCTCTGTTAAAACTTATACATTTAATCAGTTACAATACAGTCAGGACCCACTGTTGGTACATTCTTTAACACAGGCAACTTTACAAATACATTTTCAACACAGCACCTGTACAAATCAGTTTGATATACGAATGGCATATAATTATTTACAAAATTCCAGCTAGCTGTGCTGGCATATGTTACACAGCCACTGCCCTACTTCTTCTGGCATAGCTGGCAATAGCTTGCATCGTCACACATGCATGCAGATATTTCAAGCAGGACATTAATGCCCTTCTAAGCCTGCCAACTTACCAAAGCACTTATTCCATTAAGTGTCCAGTTTGTTCTTAAAAATATCTAAACTAGTGCTTGCTTTAATGTAATTTGGTAGTCTGTCTCATGCATTAGCTCCACTCTCAAAGAGCCAGTTAGTACACCTGTCATTCCTATGGAATTTTCTACATATGTGGTCTGATTCTGTCCTGGGTTTTGATAACCCCAAACATTCCCAGAGGTAGTTGCCTGTAAATGCCCTATATAGCTGAATAAGATATCCTGTTAAATATCTATGAGACACTGTACAAGTTCTGATATTTTAGTATTTCATAATAACTTAAATCTTCACATCCATGGATGTCCTTGGTGTTTTTCCACTGTATTCTTTCCAGTTTACTGATGCTTGTTTTCTTATAAGGTTTCTATATTTATTCCATATTCAAGTTTGTGTCTAATGTAATTAACAAACAATGACATCATAATTTCTGATTTCCTAGACTTTATAAATCTTTTTATATAACCTATAGTTCTATAACTATCATTAACCAATTGGTTGATATGATTAGAAAAACTCAAAGCTGAATCTACCCACATACCCAGGTCCTTAAATTAATCTACAGTTTCAATCACTGTGTGCTGTATTAAATATTCACCATTCAGTTTGTCTCCCTCTCATGTAAGGGGTGGGAACAGTGTGTTAAGTTGGAAAGATTGTAAAGGATGGCTGGGAAATTGGGGGTGGTAAGGGAGTGTAGCGGGATACACTCCATGTTAGTAGGACCCAGTCACCCTGCACATGTGCAGGCAATTTATGAGGAGTGCTGAAGTTGGGTATGAAATCACAAGCCCAACATTTACATTCAAATATTAACTAAAATGTCTGTTCAAAAAGTAGCTTTTACAGTAAAGCAGGGAAAATAAACAGACACACAGCTGAAATATCAAAGTGGGGGGGCAGAGTGGGCATTTTGTAAAGGGCAGCAGTATATCTATTAAAATTTATTGCCATATAAACTGCATTAACTATAAAATAATAGTTAAAATAGTTCACACTTTCTTTGTAAATTCTTAGGTATTTGCATAATCCGATGTAGGGCATTACCTTCAATAAAATTTACAGAGCTTCTACTGCAGCTTTACTGCATGGGCGAGATTCTCTGCAATATAGGATTCCTCCTGCTAAAAACTTAATGAGCTTCAGCAGCAGAGATTACATCCTGAAGGACACCTAGAGAAATAATGTTCAGTGAAAGAAATGTGATAACTAGATGGAGTGAGCGAATTGAATATAACTTGACAGTTGGTTAGTACCAAGAGACCAAGAGGTAGTAAGAAGGTTAGAGGGAGAGAGAATGCTAAGGAAAGTCAAAGGGCAATTAGAAGGGGCAGAGACAGAATGAAAGGTAGAGTGAGTAGCTTAAAGTAAAATGTACATGACTGTGTTGTGCAGAATAGGAGATACAGCACAAACATGAAGTTACTATAAGTTTAAAGTATTCCATTACTCTGAAATTTCCACCAATACGCATATGTAATTACCATTTGCTGTTGGTCGGAAAACCAAGTGCATACTATCCATAAGACAAACATAAATATTCCATTAACTCAAGAGCATATTACAGTTTGTAGGCAGATCCTTATATGTTGCACACATAAATGCTCGTTAATGCAAATATATGTTAATAGGGTCATAGGCTGATCTACAAGGGATCTGTATAGCTAACAAATGAGCAACACAGTAGGCTAAGATATTACAGTAAGAGTTGTACAAGGCACTAGAACATCAGGGATATGTGCTTAAGCATTTATGTACTTATTTATTTATTTTTACCGGGTAATGCACTGCTCAATATTGACCAATTTCTGGCACAGCCCGGGTGAAATACAAAATATTTTACAAACACAAATGTAAGAACTTTACATGTAAATTAAAAGTAAAATATATTCAGTGAAATATTTTATTAAATAAGTTTTAAGTTTACTAGAAAGCATTTATGTGTAAGCTCTTTTCATTTTAAAGGCAGAGGTCCATTCTTGTGATGTATGTATGCATATGCTTTGTTGTTTGTACATGTAGTTTATATGTATGCGTTTTTTGTAAGGCATACCTGGCTGTTTGTTTTCCTTCCATAGTACTATGCTTAAGTTTGGTTTGAGTGGAATTGTTTCCACTGTAAGTACTCTACATCCTCTTGTAAACAGAACTTTGAGCAGACTGAACAGTTCATCGTCTTGTAAATAATATGTTGTATATATAAACAGTATATCAGTAACTAACTATAAAATGTTAATTGTGTTGGTGTTGTCTTTATGCTATTCCTTTGGGGCTCAAGTTGTAGCTAATAAGGGTCACTTGACCATCCTACTTACCTAGTCAACAAATACAATTGTACATTTATGAATTTTTGCATGCATAGTACATGTAATAATAACTTGATGAACAGAGAAAAAAATGACCGTACAGCTGATTGAATGTACCATCTTTTTACAGTTTGAGAATGCAGTAAGGGGGGACAGGGAATTTGCCCTTTCTCTATATAGTGTGGTGTTGATGTTAGTATATGTAATAGCCGGGGGGGGGGGGGGTTGTCCCGCTTTTGTATCCTTTTCTATAGCCTGCTGATTAACAAGTTGTGTGATCAGTTGTATTGTTTTTTGATGTACTGATATACATTCATTTATTTATGTGTGTGTGTGTGTGTGTGTGTGTGTGTGTGTGTGTGTGTGTGTGTGTGTGTGTATGTATATATATATATATATATAAATGAATATGTGTGTGTGTGTATCTTCACATAGTGCATCACAGGAACTTTAAAAATGCTGTCATATTTAAAGAAACAAGAAATTACAAGGTATTTGAAATAGGTTAAGAAAATAGTACAGAAGAAGAAACAAAGGAAGTTCTGTTATATGGATATGGATAGCAAGATACAAACAGTTAACATATTTTTAGTCCCTTTAGTTTTATACACAGGTTAGGCATATATTTATCAGCCAGAGTAGACATTGTGGATAGCAATTAATAAAGAGCTGAAGGATTTTATCTGGGAAAGGAAGACGGCAAGATTCAAGTGGGATAAGCTGATTCTTCCAATTGAACAAGGTGGTTTGTGATTGCCTGATTTGAAGAATATTTCAAATTACACAGTTAAGGCTCCTATACATAGCACAAGCAGAAACCTGTAATTCAAAGTGGAAAGGGATGATGATGAAACAAGGGAGAAGCTCAAGAAACAAGGAGAGACTGGGATTTTGGATGCAGATACATAAGGAGAGTAACCATAGCCATTCAGAATATTATATTCATAAAATAGCAGAAAATTTTCCAAGAACTGAGCCAACATGGGAATGGAGAAATGAGATTCTGCTGATAGGGATGACTGTAATTAGGGATTATAGGCAAGATGGAGCCGGAGTATATTGAAGAAAACTGGCAAAAGAAGGGAGCAAATCATTTAGAGAGGGAAAGGTAATAGAATGGGGATAGGCCAAGAATTTATTTGGGCTGCAGGCTAGAGTTTCCCTTCCCTGTCAAGGCTTGATATCAAGCGTGTAGGCAAAGAGAAAGAAATAGGGGGATCCTAAGTGAAAGACCAGCACTGGTAGAGTTTCTAGTAGAATGTAGAACAGAAGCTTCTGTTGAAAAAGGAATAATTAGTAGAGTATACAGCATATTGCATGGTAACTATAAGAATCAATCCGAGGAGGTTAGAAAGGATTGGTAAGAGAGGTTAGGTAAACAAGTCACAAAGAAACAATGGGGGATATATGTATGTCTCCCAAATATGCAACAAAGTCTAGAACTAGATTTAGGATCTTTGGAAGGGTTTCCATGGGTATTTTTATATCCCAAGTAGACTCCAAAGAATTTTTACTCAGACCGCAAATGTTGGAGGTGTGATGGGGCAGATTTTTAGCTATGATATAGAATCAAAATGGCCTAGACATAATAAAGCCTTCCTGAGTTTAACTATGGCGGCTGCCAAAAAAGCAGTTGTTAGAAAATGGAAATCAAAGTCTAAACCAGCTTTACTAGAAGTAGTGAATACAGTAACAGAGATTAAAGAAATGGAATTTGGATCTTTGGAAAAGGGTAAGAGCAAATTGCATAGAAAAAAATGGGAAATGTGGGAACAATGCATGCAGAGGAGGAACACGATTTTAAAGAAGCCAGGATTTGAATGAGCTATGTAATATTTGACTGACAATGACTGGATAGATTATAAGTGATGTATAATGTTTGCAACTAAAATTATGTCATTATGGTTTCTTTTCATTTATATAAATGATTGCCTGTGTCATATGTGATAATCTAATAATAATGTTTCTTGTTTAAAAAAAGAAACTGTTTCATTTTTTAACGAAGGCTGTATAACAATTTTCATTAATCACAGTTACGCATACAGTTATCTGTACATTGAATACAGATGTTTCTATTGCATTGATATTTACATAATATAAAAATGTAAATTTACACAGTTTGAAAGGAGGCTGTTATTACGTCTGTTATATACATGCAACATTAATCAACACTAGATCGTGAGACTGTCACTTTGTACCTGCATTAAGGTACTGAGTCATATTGCGTTTATATTTATACAGTGTAAGAAATGTAATTTCACATTTTAAAAGAAGACTGTTATGATGTGTGACACGTACATATTACAACATTCACCACTAGGTCATGAGACTGTCACTTTTGTCACCAAGTTAAGGTACCATAGTCGTATTAAGTAATAGTATTACTGTAATGTATTATTCCAAAGTAAAGTTAGTATTAGGCAGACTGTCCAAATATGTACTAAATAGATCTGAAGTTGTTGTTTTCATTTGATCTCCAACCTTTGTGGGAACAAGGATCCAGTACGGATCCGACTCTGCTGCATTTTCCAGCATCGGATCCAAGTTCCAAGCTCCTCCCCTACCCATAACACCCCTGTCTCCCTTTTCCTCTCAGATTTCTTTTGCTGTGCATCCAGTCAGCATCGTGGTCTGTTAGCTCTGAGTTCCTGGCAAGTGAAGCTTTTTCTTCCCCTTTTTACCCTTCTTAACAACTTTTTTTATAGTTCTGTACCCTACCCATTCTTGCGCCCAGGCGTCAGTTCTCTCTCTCTTTTCTGTGTGTGTGTGTGTGTGTGTGTGTGTGTGTGTGTGTGTGTGTGTGTGTATGTATGTGTGTATATGTGTATATATATATATATATATATATATATATATATATATATATATATATATAGCTGGTTTCAGTCTGCCATGGCTGAGACCCCCAAGCCAAGCTTTCAGAAATGCACTGAGTGTGGCCATAAGATCCCCCCTTCGATGGCCACGATCTGTGTTGTATGTCTGGGAGTACCACATCTGCACACCTGTTCAGTCTGTGTGGACTTCAGTCCCTGCGCATTGATTGATTGGAGGAACAAGTTTATTTTGAAAGGGCTCCTTCCACCACCTTTCTCTGAGGCCTCTGCTTCTTCTTCGTCCCGGCCTCTGGGACTCAACCTTTCGCCAAGAAGGCCAGGGACGGGGAAAGCACTCGTAAGGTATGGGATAAGCCCAGAAAGCAGTCCTCCGACTGCGCTTCTTTGGCCGAGCCCCCAGCCAAATCCTACCTGGATCCCAGCCCAGGCTCCCCTCAGCCCTGGTCACCTCGTTTCTCGACAGAGGTCTCTCAGACCCGATCCCCCTTCTCAATCTCTACCCAGCGCCACTCCGTGCCCCTATGTGTAGCTTCCTTCATCCGGTCCACCCATAGTCTTTCTGAAGCTGAGGTATACAGGATGATCTGGAAATTCATCCGGACCCAGATCCAGATGGGAGTCTTGCCAGCCCCCTCCGGAGCTGGGAGCATGAAGTCCGCCTTTCATCTCATTGCTTCTTCTCCGATCTGACCCCCAGCATCGGAGTCTTTGGGTCTGAGGCTTCTCAGCATTGAGGGGTCGGTGCCAGTGGGACCAAGTACTTTGATACCAACCATTACCTTGGGTGGCTGGGCTCCGACCAGTTTGGAGACGTCTGGCGCTGAATCGTAGTCTCTGCACCATATTCCACTCGGAGTCTCGGTGCCTGGAGGCTGTGATATAGCTCCCCCGTTAACTCAGAGGGTGATGGATCCGGTAATGCCCCCAGCTTTGGGGATTTGTTCTCCCACTGCTTTTGATATGGTGGAGAGGGTGGTCTCAGCTCCCTCGAAACCCTTGACATTATCGTCCTTGGAGTCTGTCCTGCCTCCCTTTATTTCTGGCCCGGAATCCACCACTGCCCCCCTCAAGGACAGCCTGTTGCCTCTCTGCCACAGGGAGTTCCCTCCCAGGAACGGCCAGAAGTTTCAGGGTCCTCCTCAAAACCTCCCCTGAGAAGCTCCCTCAGAAACATACATGCGAAAGGAGGCACTTGGACTCCCGCTGGAGTCCCTCACAGAAGACAACAACTTGGAGGAAGGGGAGGGTTCCCCCGGTCACCCCCAGATGATGTGTCCTTCGGAGACATCATGGAAATCCTGCGTCGGTGTGGCAGGTGGTCTGTCCAAAAACCCAACCTGGATGAGTCAATGTTCCTTCAGACATTTGGCAGAGAACCCTCTACCTCTTGGGTGTCCCCTCTTGCTGATTCACTTGTGGACTTTATTTCATCCCGGGCATGGAAGGAGCCTAACATGGTGGAGCCCATTCCCAAGCGCACTGATAAAATTCTAAGCACCCCTTCGGACAGGAAGCATTGGTGTAAGGGGATCCCCGGGTCCTTTTGGGTTGATATTTTATCACTATCCATGACCACAGTTCATACCTATGGTATTATTTCAGAGGTCTTTAGCGTTCTGACTTCTGGGTATTGCTTCCATTATATAGGCAATTTGTATGTGGTTATAGATTGATTATTTGTGATATGTTCTATTTTTTTTCAAACATTCACGTTGTGGTCCATTTCAGACATATATTAATATTGTTGAGCCACATGATTTTTTGGAGCCGGCCTAGCCATTTCAATAATATATTGATGGTGTGTTAACAAATAGTTTCTCTGCTGATTATCACTGACACAGAAGATTGGTTGGTAATCTATGGGATTACTAGGTGATTTTGGCTAATATGTTAAGATATGTTTTATGGTATTTTACACTTTATGTGGTTTGGTAGTGATTACAATTTGCCTTCCAGGGGTATATGATTACATCATATACTGTTTCTTTTGGACATGTCCATACCAATACGCAGTGATACGACTTTAGTGAATTTGTTAGGTCGGTTTGGCTGCTTTATTGTATTGGTTTATACATTTGGTTATTGATCCATAAGACTTATACACAATACCAAGTGAGTTTATAGAGCATTTCACCTATTGGTATTTGGTGTATAATGGTCTTTTTTTGGACAATTTTGCATTTTTGCTGGATTGTTGTCTAGACATGTTCTTAGCCGTTTAGGCTTGATGATAATATATGATATATTATTTTTGTGTCAGTTTGGATATCAGCGGTTTATCTTTTATTTGGTGATATTTTTGTTTTCATTTCATGATATATATTTTTTTGGTTTGGCTGGGTTCAATCCTTAGGTTCGAAATATGGCACTTTCACCCATTATACAGGGTTTATCTTCCGAAATGGATGACTTATCTGTGTTTGGTTTAGACAAGCATGGTTCGTCATCCATTACTGATGTTTTTGGATCTGATTTGGACGCACAATGCGAGTTATTCTTCAATAAATTGGGTAAGAATATGAAGATGGTTAGGACCAATGTGTGGCATCTACGTTTATTTAAAGCATATCAGCAGAAACACATTACTCCACGGGGCCTTAGGGTTAAGGTTCAACCTTTGGTCTCTAATATTGATGACCAGCTCATTGAGGATTGGGGTCATATTCAACAATTGGCCTCTTCTAAATTTGTGGATGCTTTGGCCAATTTTTATGAACGTAAGGTACAGCAAGGTGTTAAAGATTTGGAAACTGTCTGTTTGGAGACAAACAAGTTTGAAACTTGTGATTCATTTATGACACAGGTCAAAAAACTTACTATGGATTTGTCCAAAATGGAAAGCACTCTAAAGGATAGGAAAATCAAAAAATTTCTTAGGGATGTAGGTGATTATGAGTGGGGTAAACCCTTCGATACATCTAAGAATGTTTCCTTTAGATTACCAAGAGATGAGAACAAATATGATAAGAGGTCATCCACTCCCAAAAGAAAAAGGCCAAAATCAATTCTTAAGAAAAATTTTGGTTTTTCTAATGGCACCTCTGGTGAGGACACCTCCTCAAATACAGAAGGTGAACTGGATACACACTCTAGAGAGGGGTCACCTAAGGCCAAAAGGGATAATTCTTTACACCCTCCCAATTTAGATACAGACGAGGGGGGCGGAAACATAAGAAACGAAACATCCAAACAAAGTTTGGAGGCACTTTTGAAAATTATGACACAACACTAACTTCCAATTTCAATGTCCATAATATTTCGTCTGTTGACTTGACTAATGCACAACTCAAATTATTAAACAAAGGGCTTAATTTTGTCCCTGGGTTTTTTGTTTCTGAACAATCTTTGGCTCAGGATGTGATAAATTTTTGTTGCATTTTGAATCTGAACTTGTTTTTTGACAACACGGTTTGTGACACACCTTGTGATACATCTTGTGATTTTAGGTTTAAAAAATCGACATTTAATCCACCTATGTCACACTTAGTGGGGGTATTTCAGAAAAATGTCCTTCAGGATATACATTGTCATCTTAAGGACTTTCCTATTTCCCACAACAATTTGTCTGTTGAAGAAAAACTTAGTTTGGATGAGTTAATTAATAATAAAGATTTGGTGATTGTTCAAGCTGATAAAGGTGGAGCGGTGGTGGTATTGGATAAGGTTGTCTATGACAGTGAGGCTTTCAGGCAGTTGGGTGACAAACAATATTATAGGCAGATGTTTTTGGATCCTACACCCCACTTCCAGTGCCAAATTGGCCAGTTTTTGACTCAGGCAGTGGAGGAGGGTATTATTACAAAATCTATTAAAGAACAACTAATGGTTGATTCACCTAAGAACAATATCTATATTTGTTACCTAAGATCCATAAACATGCCACAAATCCACCAGGTCGACCCATTGTCTCTGGACACGGGTCTCTTACTGAACCATTGTCTGAATATTTAACCCAATATTTAAAACCTTTATTGGGTTTAATTAGAGCTAGAATCCAAGACACCACCCAATTTCTGGATATTATTAATAATTCTCAACTTGAATCACATTGGCTATTATGCACTTTGGATATCACCTCTCTTTACACCAACATTCCACACTGGGCAGGTTTACAAGCGTTGGATTATTGGTTGGCTAGATCAGGTTTATATCAACCTGGATTTAACACATTTCTTGTATGCCTTACATAATATGTTTTGTCTAGTAACGTTTTTTATTTTCAAAATCTTTGTTATTGGCAAACAAAGGGCACTGCTATGGGTGCATCTTTTGCACCCATATATGCAGATCTCTTTATGGCTTATATAGAAGAAATTGTCATCTATGATCACAACCACAATATCTATATGTGTGAGATGGACATTTGGCGTTGTTATTTGGATGACTGTTGGTTGGTGTGGAAAGCTGATGAACATTATCTTATGGAGTTTCTTGAATATCTTAATGACAATATATGGGGGATTGAATTTAAGCTTACCTGCCATGTGTCGAGGATAGTGTTTCTTGATGTTGAAATTACCAGAAATCAGGATAACACTTTGTCAACTAGGATGTTCAGGAAATTTCCAGAATTTAATTCATTATTACATGCTACCAGCTTCCACCCACAACATGTCATCCAAAATATACCAAAATCCCAATTTTTAAGAGCCAGAAGTATCTGTTCTAGCCAACAATCCTTTCTTGAGGCCCAGGATGATCTGATACATAGATTTATTAGGAGGGGTTATCGTCCAGGCACTGTGCATCTAGCCAAAAGGTTTGTGTCTAATATTAATAGAGACGATTTATTATCATATAGAGATAGGAATAACACTATTAAGTCACAACCTTTACGTTTGGTGACTACATATGGACGTAACACACAGGGTTTCAAAAATATTATAGACAGACATTGGAATATTCTTAAAGCTGATCACAAACTTAATTCTCTACTTCCTGATAAATGTTCTTTCTCATTTAGAAGGGGACAGACCATTGGTTCTAAATTTAGTCATTATAAGAAAATTGGTTTGGATTCTCCTGCTTTAACTCAGTTGTCTATTTCAGGCAAACCTATTGTTGGATGTATACCTTGTGGACATTGCTCTTTTTGCATTCGTGTTTCACGCACTTGTGAATTTAGCAGTAAAAACACCTCAGACGTTTTTGACATCAAATTTTGGGCTAATTGTAACACGGAGTGGGTCATCTATTTGGTGACCTGCAATTGTTCTGCTTTTTATGTTGGCAAAACCTCCAGGGCCTTTCGTTTCAGAATTTGTGAGCATTTGAGTGATACTAAAAACAAACGTATCAGAAATGCATTATATAAACATTGTTTAAAACATGCATCAGCTTCTTTTAAATTTGTTATTATTGATTGTATTAAGGGGAAATGCAAGGATAAACAGTATTGGCAAGGATAAACAGTATTGGCAGGAATTACTTAGCTCCAAGGAAAGAAAATGGATTATAAAACTTGGAGCTTTGTTTTCACCTGGCCTCAATGACCAATTGTAAGAATAATTAATGCTGTGTTGTGATTGGCCTTTATGTATGGTTCATCTATATATATATATGGATGTATTCTGATACTTTGACTTTTTATTTCTTATTTCACTGAAGAAGGCTCTGAGGAGCCGAAACCAGTTTGATGGTCTTGTAATGTTTTTTTACAACCTGTGTCCTAGGGGGATTTGTCTTCCTACGGCAATAAATTATTTTTTGGATGTGGCAACTGCCAACACTTGCTGGCGTTTTCTGTTCATCAGGATCCCCGGTTAATGCCATGGTGGTTGTGACAGCCACCAAGAAAGAGCTCGCTCAGGAGACCCTCTACGTTCCATCCACTGAACCGAGAGTCCCGGGCCATGGATCTTTTAGAGATGCGGGCTTATACTTCATCCATGTTTGCCATGCATGCGCTGAACTACATGGCACATGTCATCAGACTACAGCGGGACCTGGTCAAAGAGGTCACTGAGTCTACCCCAGGATCCATGTCAGTGGAAGAGAAGAAGGTGTTTTCCGACCATATGGCCACCCTAGCTTCTATTTCCAATACCTCTATGAGGCTTCTGTCGCACACTCTGGAAGTTGCCTCTAGGGTGGCCGGAACAGGCTTTCCCATCAGGAGTCATGCATGGCTCTGGCTTTGCATATTCTCGGAGCCCTTCAAGGCATCATTTACAAATGCCCCCTATCATGGTTCCACCCTTTTTGGTAACACCTCTTGAGACACTTAGTCCTGAGTGAGAAAGATGAGACGACCTTGTCTGCCATTGGGATTCGCTTCTCAACCCCACAGTGATCCTTTTCCCAGAATCAGCGTGGGGTGAGGAAGATGTGATTCTGAAAATCTCAGAGTTTTTCTCACGACGCTCAGGACTCGCCTTCCCCCAAAGGCAGAGAGGGATATGAGAGACGCCATCTTCATGGCAGAGGGGGTACGAAGAGCCACAGGTCTTGGGATTCTTTCCCAGACAGACCCTTGCAGCAGCCCTGAAGGGTTGCCTTACTGCTCGTCTCTGGAGATAGTCTGGGGACGTCTCCCTCTGCACCCAACAGTCTGGGAGTTGATCACAGACGATCCTTGGGTGTTGCAGATTATATCCAGAGGATACTCAGTACCCTTCCTTCAACTCCCAGTTCCACTCAAACATCTCCTGGACTTTCCACCTGTGCAACAGGAGAAGGCAGCAGTGGAAATTTCCAAGCTGCTCGAAAAGGGAGACATCCAGCCCATCCCTCCCTGACCAGTCCAGATCAGGCATCTGTTCCAGGTTCTTTTTAGTGCCAAAGAAGACGGGGGACTTAAGACCCATCCTGGATCTTTCAGCTCTAGACCGGTCAGTTGCCAAGACAACATTCCAGATGGTCACTCTTCAGTCCATTCTGCCCTGTCTGCAGTGAAACAACTGGATGTGCTCAATGGACCTCCAAGATGTGTACAACCACATCAAGATGGACAGGCACTCTTGGAGATTCCTCCTTGTCTGGTTGGGAGCCCATCATCAGTTGAGTGCTACCTTTTGGTCTTGTCACCACCCCCAGAGTGTTCACCAAAGTGATGGCAGTGGTGGCGGCTCACTTGCGGATGCAGGGGCTCCAGGTCTTCCCCCTACCTGGACGATTGGCTCCATTCCGCTCCCTCCAGGCATCAACTCTCTTAAGCCAGGGATTTCCTTCTCCAGACCACCCATCAGTTAGGCATAACTATAAATCACAACAGTCCCATTTGGATCCAGTTCAAGTTCTCTACTTCATTGGGGCTTGGTTAGATACCACTCGGAGCAAGATATTCATAACTCCAGACAGACTTCAATCCCTCAGACATCATGTGTGGCTTATTGTTCAGGCCCAGTATCCCCCTGCAGAGTCAGTTCTTCTGGTGTTGGGGTTGGCGGCCATGATCACCCTGATCCCTGTGGCTCGTTTGCATATGAGGGTTCTCCAATGAACTTTAGCAGTCCAGTGGTCATTGCTAGACCTGGCGTTATCTCATCCAGTTCATTTATATCGGGCTTGCAGGGATTCTCCTTTCTGGTGGCTTCAATCCTCTGATCTTCTTCTGGGTCGTCCGTTTATCCGTCCCACCTCAATGACCTTGGTGACCATGACTGCCTCCCTACTCGGGTGGGGGGACATTGCATGGGAAAGACTGTCCAAGGCACGTGGTCTTCCCTGGAGATCCTGGAGATGAGGGCGGTGCTGTTGGCATTGCAAGCTCTTCATGCCCATCTTCTCCAAGGGATGATTGCCATCCAGACAGACAATATGTCTGTAGTCTGGTACAGCAACAAACAAGGGGGAACCAGGTCTTATCCCCATTGTTGCAAAGTTATGAGATTGTGGGAATGGGCGATCTCTGGCTGTTTTCTGGTGGCAACGCACATTCTGGGGATGTACAATATCCTGGCAGACAGGCTCAGCAGATCTATTCTGATGCCTTACGAGTGGTCTCTGAATCCTTCAGTAGTGGAACAGATCTTTCTAAAGTGGGGCTGGCCTTGCTGCAATCTCTTCGCTTCTTCCAATGTGAAGTGCAGCAAGTTTTTCTCTCTGAATCCCCCCTCCAGGGGAATCCCCCAGAGACGCACTCTAATTCATGCTTGGCCCTCCGGTCTTCTGTATGCTTATCCTTCACTCCCTCTGATTCCAAAATTCATTCAGAAAGCTTAATGGCTGGGAAGCTTAGTGATCCTCATTGCCCCCTTCTGGCCTTGCCAAGTTTGGTTCCCTTCTCTATGGTCTCATGCCATGTGTCCTCCTTGGACATTTGATCCATTTCCGGATCTGATCACGCATCCCTCAGGGATCCCACACCCAGATCTGGTCAGGCTGAAGCTCACAGCTTGGCTGCTGCAGTTCCAGTGATCGCTAGGCCTCCTGTGCTGTCTTCTCCTGTTAAGAAGATTTTGGTGAGAATTGCACCAAGATACTCCAACACACGAATGCAACAAATATAAACGCTGTTCTTGAAGCAAAGGAAATTTATTTAATGAAAAACAGTACTTGTAAAGCACTTTTCGTCCCACTAAATAGTGGGACTTCTTCAGACAAACAAATGTTCTCAGCTGCTGTTTAAATAACCCTGTCCTGCATTTGATAGGACCACTAGGAAGGTTTACTCCATTGAATGGAAACGTTTGCAGCAAACTCTATCTGTGGAAGGAGATGGGCATTATTGGTAGGGGAGGAGCTTGGATCTGATGCTGGAAAATGCGGCCGAGTCAAATCCGTACTGGATCCGTGTTCCCCCACAGGTTGAAGACAAATGAAAAGCAGCAACTCGGATGGAACTTTATGGTGAGTACATAACTTTTTTTTTTTTGGTTAATTAGTGTTAATCTTGTAAAGTGTTAATATTGTAAGTATATATTGTCAGTATTCTACACATGTTTCCAGTAGTTCTTACTGCAGAGTATTAGGTATTGCAGAGAGGATAGTTGCTTTATTAGATGGTTGTCTTGGCTGCGTAATGTCCATCTGTTGCATCAAGAGCATTTATATTTGTGCAGCTTTATAAATATTTCCTTCATTTTTGGTTTTGAAAGCTGTAATTTTGGATTCGGTTCTAGTTTCTCTTGTGATTTTTGTTCCAGGATGCTATTTCGGTTTTACAGAAAGCCCTTTCACCAATACTAAACCCAAGGATGGTCTTTGTGGATAGTTTGTGTGTTTAAATTTTAATGTATGTTTTAATGGAGGGCAGTATTTTTAGCTTTATTATCTTAAATAGTAGAATGTTTAAAAGGAATGTTGCTGTACCCTGACAGCTAACCTTTTGACTCTTTATAGTAAGTGGCAGTAATGAGTATTTGCATCTGTCAGGAAGGCTAACGTGATTTTGTTGTCCGCTCTTTGCAAAGTGTGAGTGTTATGGCTTGAGTGTAGTGCAGTTATTGGGAGGCTATATTGTAATTTGGATATCAATACATTTTTTGCCTGTTATAAGTCCTACCTCTGGTCAGAGAATGTGTGATGTTTTGCAGCATACGTTTAATTGTGAGAGGATTGTTTGGACTAATGGGACGGTGGTCTAGTGTTAGTGTCAAGTATATTTGTTGTGTAATTTTGGACTTCTGATTTTTGGACAAGTCTAGTATTTTAAGAGGTAATGCATTTTATTTTATTTCTTGGGAGTGGCAAAGTGCATTATACCTGATTTGCTTTTGTTAATCAGCAGGTTATTTTTGCAAGTCCAGTTGCATAGTTTTCCTGAAGTCACATTGTTCTTTGTTGTTAGGTTGTTAATATTTTTATTAGTGTTTACTAAGAGAGTATAATCAGCATTCATAGTTGGGTTTAATATAGGGAGTCAAAGGTTATGTCACTTGGGTAGAGTCCACAAGGTGATTTCCAAGTGTTTGGAAGCCATTGCAACTTGGAATATTTTGTTTAAATATTTTTGTAACTACTTCAGTGTTTCTGGGCTAAAGTTAAGTTTTAGTTTGTATTGTAGGTGATTATGATCTACTGTTTAAGATTTTTCATTGTGTCAGTGAAGATTGCAGTGGTGAAGAGGCCTTTGTTCATGTAGTTTATAAATAAATAAATAAATAAATATATATATATATATATATATATATATATATATATATATATATATATATATAAAATGTGTGTGTGTGTGTGTGTGTATGGGTTCATATCGGATTACCGAAGTTTCAAAACTTTGAACATCATACGGCCAAGACCATATGATCAAAATTTTGAAACTTCGAAACTAAAAATAAATAAATAAAATAAAAAAATTTTTTTTTACGTTTTTGCAGGGGTGCACCCCCACACCCCTTGCTAATTAAATATACCAACTTCAACATTACACTACAGTGAGGAAAACAGTAAATTTCCCATTATGTGGTGTACGGCGATCTCCATTCAAAATGTTCAAAGTTTCAAAACTTCGATTATGTGGTCTCAGCTGTATGATTTTCGAAGGTTGAAACTTCAGTAATCCGATAGGGACTCGTGTATGTATATGTCACTTGAGAATATTGCTGCTACAATACTAAAACTGTGTTGGTTGTATGTGAGAAGACTGTAGGCAATTTAATGTGTTCAAATACATTGTGTATAATGTTTTTTCTAGCATTTTTGCCAGAGGGCAAAGCTTAATTTTTAGTTGAAGTGTTTGTGTGAGGTTGTGACTGACTGCTTTGGAAAGGGGGGGGGGGTGATTAGTGTATACTTAAAGGGCTAACACCTGTTGGAAGGGATACATTGCATTCATGCATGTAGATGTTTATAAATTAATGTTGGTGCTAGTCAAAGAAAATTTGGATGCAATGTACTGTATTTTCCCCTTTTCTTTTGTCTACTGTTTATAACAGTTTTGACTCTCTGGTGGTATTTCTCTGAATTAGAACATAGGAGCTAGTTCCTTTAATATACTGTTGGTGATAGTATTGTTATTGTTAGCAGCAGTGATTGAGATTTTTTTGGTTAACTAGAAATGAAGCTGGTGGTAAACTCTATATAAAAACCAAGAACCAGAAAAAATAGTATTGAAATATAGAGTGCCAAGTGCATGAGATATAATGGAAACCACAAAAATATAGACAAGCTATTTTAATACACACTGAGAATAAATCCAACACAGTAAATCGATAAAAACAATAAATTAGTTGAGCACTTTTGTTTCCTCGAATACATTGAGACTTTATCAGAAAAGCTGTAATCAAACATGAATCCCTATAATTTATACAAAATAAAATCTTAAATTGATCATTGTTAATTAAGTATTTAGATAAATTTATGTACTTCAGTTACTTAAAATGATAGTGTACTTCAGTTATTTAAAATGATAGTGTACTTCATTTAAAATGCATTGTAACCAGTGAAGTACATAGTAAAATGTTCATGTTTTAATATATAACTTTGCCACATACCATCTTTAAAACAAATATTGCATTTATTTCTTAAAAATATTTAAATAAAAAATTAAATATATTTATGGATTATTGTTCAAAAAAGCATAAAAATCATAAAAAGGAAACCTACACCATACGACCCTATTAAACCAATATAGTGTAATAATTTGTATATGTAAATTAAACATCCCAAAGTAAACAAGGTGGAACAGTGTTAATTTATAATTCAGTAGCCCTCAACTTTAATACAGGTTTGATAGACATATTTACGTTTAAACCTGGAATATTCCAGCATTTAATTTTAGTTGTCATGCAATTTCCTTGTACCTGTTTTCCTAGTCATTACCTTCAGGGCTAGCAGTGATCTTATTAATAATGCCAAATCCAAATGAGGTAAACTCAGAGCATGAAATCAGATGTTTATGTAAAGTGATGAACTTATTTTTTGTCAGTATGTCATAATTATGTTCATAAAGCCTTTTTCTTAAAACTCTGTCTTCCCCACATAGAATGATGGGCAAGTGTTGCATTTTGCGAGCTATACAAATCCTGCTGTTAAACAACTACACCGAAACATTTTTAACTTGATGTTGTTAATAACTAAACTAGCAACTTGTAGAATGTATGCACTCTGTCTACATTGCCCACATTTTACCGTATTGCCAGTAGTATTACCACCTTGTGTTTTACCCCCTTGCTCAAAAATGTTTGAGTTCCTTGAAACCTTACTCACAAAGTTGAGCTGATTTCTAATGACTGGAAATATATTAGGGTTAGATCTAAGTGTGTTTCAATTTTTCTCAACACTAGACCTAATCTCATGGTAGTCATTATTGTATTCAACAACCATAGCTGTACCAAATGTTGTGATGTCTTCTTCGTGTTAGGGAGATCCTGCAATCTGACTTCCAATATTGGCTTGCATTTTTCTTCTCTTGATGTCACAACTTCTACCAGCTTGTCTACCATATGTTTTGGGTTTAACCCCTGTCATAAACATATTTTTTAACTCGTTAATTTCTTCCAGAAATGTATCTGTCTGAATCATTCTGGCAAGCCTAAGTGCCTGCCCCTTCACCTGACTTATTTTTTGTGAATATGGGTGTGAACTAGTAAATGTAAGTATGTGTTACTAAATGTGGGTTTCCTGCAAATGTTTGACATAAAACCTTTGTCTGTCTTCAGTATAGTAGTGTCTAGATAATTGGAATTATCCATTGATACGAATATGTACATTTTAAAAAGTTGGTAGTGGTTTGCAAATAATCAATAAAATCTTGGCAAGATCATCTGATCCTTTCCATAAAATAAAAATGTTGTCCAGGTAATGTAAATATGTGCCACAAATTTAAAAAAAATTCACTTTGAAACTCATGATGCTCCCATTGCAACACCAGAAACGTATTTGAAGAATTCCCCTTCAAATAAAATGTAATTGTTCTCTAAAACCAATACTATATACTGTTCTATTAATTTAATCTCATTGGTGTTTAAAAACTGTAACATTAAAATCCTTCATGAACAAATTTGATACCTTCCTCAATAGGAATGCTAGGAAAAAGATCAACAGTGTCAAACGTTAAAAACCCTGCATCATGGTCCCATAAGTAATCACTGATTCTCCCTAAAAAATCCCAAGGATCTTTTAATAGATGGCTACCCAACAAAAATAAAGGATTCCGTAATCTGTCAGTCATAACACCTGTAAAGTGGGTTTTATATCCTTGAGCTGCTCCAATGGGTCTGAAAGGGAGATCTAAGATAGCCTAATGATTATCCTAATGAACTTTGGGAATTCCGAAGAAAGTCAGAATTGTAGGGTTCAGTATCATAAGAAACTTGCATAAATCTGGGGTAATTCTTACTTCAAGTATTAAATCTTCAAGTTGGTAATCAATTCTTTTGTATGCTATATTTATTTGGTTTCTAGGCACTGATTCGTAGGTGTTGCCATCTTGGAGCAGCTTCATCATAGCTACTGAGTAGTTAATTGCATTGAAGACAACCATGTCCCCTTCCTTATCTGGCTTCGTAAGTCTTATGCTCCTGTCCTGAACTAAATCCATCATAATTGTTTTTTTTTCTCATTGTTAGTAAGATTATGGTAGATAGTTTTTTTTTTTTTTTTAACACTACCAAGTTTATTTAACTCTTCTAAACAAGCATCTTCAAACATGTGTATGGTATGATGTAAACTAGGATTGGTTAACTCCTTTAGTGAGGTAACAAAGTAGTTTTTTTAGTGTGTGACAAACATATGATTAGTGTTGGGAGATTTGTTAGTTGGTTTGTCAGTTATATGGGCAGTTTTGGTTTTGTTTGAGGTCCAGAATTGACCTGAACTAGATGTCAAGGTCATTTGCTCATTTCTAAGTTATGTGGTCTTAGGAATGTTGGTAGCTAGTTTATATTATTTTCTGATCTTAAGGTAAGCTTTATTATTTTGATCATTTTTCCATTTTTGTCAGGGTTTATGTCTTTTTCCTGAATAGGTCTTTTGTTTCTCAGGTTAGCCATGGGAAATATTGCATCTCTACTCTGCTCGTGAGTCAGCCTTGTGTGATAATAGCAATAAATATTTGTTTTAACATTAAAAATGCAAATGAGTAAATATGTCTAACACATTAAGATCTTTGCACCTCACTGAGCAACAGAGTCCTTGTTGGCTGAATGGGTGGTTGGTAATAAAGGAAATTTAAATTTTTAAGGTCTTTGAGCAGCGAGGTATATTTTGAACAAAATATGCAGGTTTCATTGATGCAAATTATATATTGCAGTGCTAAGTATTAGCCAGATTTTATTGCGTATTTAATTGCTTTGCATAGGCATATTAAAGCCTATGTTTGCCTCCAGCCAAGGAAAGCTGTAATAATTTTATGTGATGGTTTATGCTTTGCAAATTAGTTAAGAAATAAAGTTTTTACTGCTTATTTCCACTGTGTGGTCTTGCCGATCTTATCTGACTGTAGTGAAACCAGCCATAAATTATAACTGCTACAGTGGAATTTTACCCAAATTTGTTTTCTTTTCAGTTCATTCATGTATTTCAGGAGAATAACAAAGAGGTATCTGTAACTGCTCATCGGACTAGGAATGAAAAAAAAACACTGTTAAGTCAACAATGGACATTGTCAGCTTTAACAGTATTACACAGACACACACAGATACACACACAATTTTCAAGGGGTCAAGCCCCATGTACCCCCCCACCCCACCCACACACACACTGCATATCTAAGTATGATAACTCCAAGATTGTACAGCCTTGGGGTTAAGTAAAACCATACTTACATTCAGAAGTCTTTGGTTTTGCTGAAACAGTATGTGCTCTTTTTTTAAACATGTTTATTAAATCATCACATAAGATGTAGGCAAACATGTACAAATAGAAAAGAAAACAAACCATGTTAACATTTATTCATTTGCATGCATTATACATGACACCTATTCTTTCTTTATAACTATCATCAGTCCAACATTACTAAATTGCTGAATTCCTGCCTTCCCTTAAACCGCACACCGCCTCCTGAACGTTTTTCTGCATGTATTGTGTTTACACAATCTCCATTTATTTCTGTGTAATTTACTTCTTTTTTTAATCACTCTTTCAGTTCTTTTATTTCTTTTACAATATTCAGTAGTTCATATGCAACTAGTTTGGATTTTAATTTCCATTTTCAAGTAATTGCTTTTCTGGCAGCCAACAGAATTAAACTTAACAAGGCCGTACTATGTCTAGGCATTTCAGATCCTGTATCTCAGCTCAAAAGAATCATTTCCTTAGTTACAACCATTTGCTCACCCAATACTTCTATGTACTCTGTACCAGGTTTTAAAATCTGCTACCTCATTACACTGCCATGGCATACGTTTCCAGTTATCTCTTTCTTCCCCATCACGCCTCTAACATTTGCTGTCTATCTGAGGAAAAAATATTTGAAGTCTACTAAGGGTATAAGAATACCCATGCAAACACTTCCCAGCAAAAATTCTAAATTTACCTGATTTTTTGCATACTTTTTGCCATACATATATTTTCCCATTGCTCTCTTGTAAATTGCTTATCCACTCTCTCTCCCCAATCATTTCTAACCTCCTCTGATTGATTCTTATAGTTATCTTGCAGTATTTTATATGCCCTTTTAATTATCCAAATTTTAACAGCAGTTTCTCTCCTAGGCTTGACTAAAAACTTTACTAGAGCTGGTCTTTCACTTAGGATTCCCTTATTCATTTCTCTTCGCCTGTACTCTTGATATCTAGCCTTGGTAGGGAAGGCAGTTTCTAGCCTGCAGTCCAAAAGTCATCTAGGTCTCGTTTCACTCTGTTAGTTATTTGCTCTCAATGCCTTGGTTTCTTTGCCAGTTTTCTCCAGTAAATTCCACCCCCTCTTGTTTTTCTGCACCTCTACAAAATGTATGTTCTGTGAGCAAATATGAGTTGCAGAAGTTAACTACTAAAGTTTTACTCCTACATAATTCAATATATCCCTTTATAAAAGTGTTGCGCAGCTGAGCGAATGACTCTCTTATGATGTTCTTCGTGTTCCACTGTTGCAGTCATTACATTTGGGTAATCCTGCTGGCAGGTTGCCCTCAGTCGGCCTGAATTACAAAGTCTTGGGTCCTGCGTCGGCTGATGTCGCCCCTTCCCTGACGTCAGGTCATCAGGGGTATAAAAGAAGCAGCCGACGCCATTTTCTTTAGTCTTTCTTGCTGCACGGTGCCAGAAGCAGAAGCAGTTCGCGAGTGCCGGTCGGCTGACTTCTGAGATTTTCAAGTTCGAATTTCAGATCCGAAGTCTTCTATAAATCTAAGTACCTCGTTGGGGAAACTTTTTTCTTGCTCCAGAACTGATGTCAGGAAAAAGTTAATAATTGTATTTCTTGTGGGAAGCAAATATCTCATAAGGACTTTCATTCTTACTGTATTCCTTGTCTAGGCCCTGATCATAATTTTCTGAGTTGTCTTTTGTGCTAGATTTAACCAACGCACTATTAAGCGTCGGTATGATTTTGCTTTAAGCTACTTTGGACGCAGATTTAATTATCCAGAAATGTCGTCGGAAAGCCATCCGACTACCAGAGTTCACAAAAAACGCAAAGAAAAAGAAAGACAGCCGAGGCCCAAAACCGACGAAGCTTCTCCTAAGCCAGTTGCCGGTTTGCTGGTTCTCAGTGAGGCGCTTTCGCAGGCCCCTACCGACTCCCACGTGGAGTCGGCCATGCCGCTGGAAACTCAAGGTATTGGAGCCTCGGACGCTTATCCTTCAGATGGGTCCGGAGCCACTGAGCAGGCACCGGCTTCTGAGGGTGTATTCAGATCCAAACATCTATACATTAAACCAACTTCAAAGGCAAAGACTAAAGCACCTTCAAAGGCAAAGAAGCAACCTCAAGAGCCACGTGTACAGGCCTCCATGCCCATAAAACAGATGCTCAAAATGGCCAAAGACTTGATTACCTTGATCAGGGGTTCCCATCCCCCTCCTGATAAGAGGCTTAGGCAAGAGACTGACTATGAATCTTCAGATCAGGTTTCCATTTCTTCTGATTCCTCTTCTGATCAGGAATATTCTTTTCCCCCCATGAGGATTCTGATCCTGAAGAATCCATACCTTCAGCTTCTCCTCCTAAGGACTACTCTTTTGGGGAAACCTTACATACCATGAGGGAGCATTTTCACTGGGAGAGCCAAGATTTTTCAGAGTCTAAAAAGAGGCTCGGGGATTTCCTGTTACTACCTCAGCACAAGCCACTAGTCATCCCGCCTGTGTTAGATGTTGTAGATGATGTGTTTTCGGAGTCTAGCCTTGCCCCTGACTCCTTACCTCCAGCTCCTGTTAAGCCTGACAGATATTACAGGGTTCCTGACTCACATAAATTCCTTTTTAAAAACCCTGCTGCAGACCCAGAAACTATTTCTCAGGGTCCCAAGGGAGTTAAGGCATCCGCTGCAAGAAACCCTACCCCTTCTGACAGGGATTCTAGGGCACTGGATAGATGGGGAAAAAAGGTTTACACATCTCCTACCTTGGCTATAAGGGCCTTAAACTGTCAGTTTCATATGCTCAAATATCCGCAACATGTCTTGGCATTGCTTAAACAGAAGATGTTAAACTCTGAATGTGTAGAAAACAAGGAAATGCAGGATATTTTGCTTGCAGCTGAACAAGTTGGAAAGCATACTTTGCAATGTGGTTTTGATTCTTTAGAGGCCTCCTGCAGGGCCGCAGTTACAGGTTCTGTAATTAGAAGGCATGCTTGGTTAAAGGAACAAAATCTGCCTGATCATGTTAGTTAAATTATTAGATGCACCTTTACAGCATGATTCTTTGTTTGGTGTTAAGGCAGAAGAGGTGTTAAAGAAAATGGAGGACAAGGCTAAATCTATGCAAACGGTCAAAGATTTCTTACAAGTACAGCCACCTAGGTTTAGTAGACACTGGCCAACTAAGAATTGGTCCATTCCTGTGTCAGACCTCAAAGGGGCAGACCCAGATGCCCTAGAGGCAGATCCCAGGCACAAGGTTCATACAGGTCAAAGCAATGGGGTGCTTCTACCTCCAAAAGTGGAGAAGACAAATCACAAGCTTACAGGAAACCGTCCCAATGACTTCCCCCTACCTGCACCAAGCACTTATTTCCTGGCAGCACCTTTAGGGGGAAAATTAGCACTTTTTTCTCAAAATTGGCACATAATAACGCAGGACAAGTGGGTTTAAAATATCGTGTCACAAGGCTACAAGTTCCATTTCCATACCCTGCCAAAGGCAAACGGCTGGCCAGATCTGCCAAAAAATCAATGGGCAGAGGTACAAAAACAAGTCTTCTCTCATGGACATGAGGGCCATTCAATAAGTGCCAGAGCAAGAGCGGGGACAAGGATTTTACTCAAGACTGTTCTTGGTACCCAGAAAGGACAAGGCCTGGAGGCCAATACTGGACCTATCGATTCTGAATACATTCCTGGATATACCAAAATTCAAAATGTTGACTTTGCAGCAGCTACTGCCCATGCTGGGCAAGAACGCTTAGCTTGTAACTTTAGACCTAAAAGAGGCATACCTGCATGTTCCAGTCAGACAAATATGCAGAAGATACCTCAGATTCAAGGCTGTCTCAATGCACTACCAATTCACTGCACTGCCCTTTGACTTATCTACTGTGCCCAGGGTCTTTACAAAGTGCCTGGCACCAGTAATTGTATTCTGCAGACAGAGGAATACAAATATATCATTACTTGGATGACTGTCTAATTCAAGCAGAGAACAAGGACATCCTCCTACAGCATCTGGTGTTTGTGAAAAAACTTCTAACATGCCTAGGGTACACTGTCAATGAAAAGAAATCAAAACTAGTACCCTCTCAAGAGATAATATTCCTGGGTGCAAGCTTAAATACAACTGCCCAGATGGCTTATCTCACGCCAGACAAACAAAGGCAACTGATTATCTACTTCAAAATGTTAGCAACAAAGACCCAGTGATCTGCAAGAAAAATTCTGCAGGCTTTGGGCTTCATGGCATCCTGCATCCTACTAATTCCATATGCAAGACTGCATATGAGGAAACTTCAATGGTACCTAAAAAGTGTTTGGACTCAACATTGCCACAGCCTGGAAACTATAATTACTCTCATTCCCTGCCTGCAACAGGAGTTTTGATTGTGGGCAAAGGCTTGTCACCAAAACAAGAGACAGCCATTCACATTACCCCCAGCCAGGCAAACACTAACAATGGATGCGTCAGATTATTCCTGCAGGGCCCACATGGCAGGAAGATGCATTTAGGGAACATGGACCTCAAACCAAATGCATCTACATATCAATCAAAAAGAGATGCTAGCTGTTCAGAATGCCCTGACATTATTCAAGGATCTACTTCAACCAGGACAACTACTGATAAAGACAGACAACACCACGGTCATGTGGTATATAAGCAAGCAGGGGGGCACACATTCTTACCCCCTTTGCAGACTAGCCATGACTTTGTGGGACACAGCATTGACTTACCAAGTACATCTGCAGGCACAATTCCTGCCAGGAAGGAAAAATACTCTGGCAGACGAACTAAGCAGAAATCTCATGGATTCCCTTGAGTGGCAGCTGGATCCACAAGTCTTCAGCATGATAACAAGGAAATAGGGATGCCCGGACATAGATCTATTTGCCTCCCCTGGCAGACGAACTAAGCAGAAATCTCATGGATTCCCTTGAGTGGCAGCTGGATCCACAAGTCTTCAGCATGATAACAAGGAAATAGGGATGCCCGGACATAGATCTATTTGCCTCCCCTCACAACTACCAACTAAAGAAATTCTGCACAAGGATTTATCACAGACAAGCATGGAAAGTAGATGCTGTATCCTTCAGCTGGAAAAAGCTATCAGTATATGCCTTTCCCCCTCTGCTTCTCCTCCCCAAGGTACTCCTAAAGGTCAGACAGGAGAAGCCAAAGATGATACTGATTGCACCAGACTGGCCCAGCCAGCACTGGTACCCAGTTTTAAGGAGCTTGTCTCAAGTGTCCAGCTTGGACCCTACCTCAAGTACCGCATCTACTGTCCCAGCAAAACCATCAGATCCTGCACAGTCAGCTCAAGACTTTAAACCTGGCAGCATGGCGGATAATGTAGTCATACAAAACACACCCCTCAGCAAAGCTGTGATGGATGTCATTTTGGAAGCCAGAAGGCCTAGTACTAGAAAATCTTATGCTGGAAAATGGAAAAGATTTTGTGCTTGGAACCAGGCACAAGGAACAGATACAGCAGTGCCAAATATTCCTCAGATTATACAATACTTAACTGAGATGCTGGACAAAGGCCTATCTTTTTCATGTATTAAAATTCATGCCTCTGCCATTTCGCTCATTACAATGCACAGCCACCAATCTTTTCTCATCCCTTATTAAAACAGTACCTCAGAGGAGCCAAAAATGTAAGGCCTCCAAAGAGATCACCAATGCCTGCATGGGACCTCAACTATGTCTTGGAAAAACTCACCCTGCCTCCTTTTGAGCCGGCTGCTACTGCTGATATAAAGTTTTTATCTTGGAAAACAGCTCTGCTCCTAGCAGTAACTTCTGCAAGACGAGTTTCAGCGCTACAGGCTCCCATGGCTGTGGAACCTTTTATCATTTCTTATCTGGACAGGGTCTCCCTGAGGACAAACCCAACATTTATGCCTAAAGTGGTGTCCATTGTGGGGTGTCCATTGTGGCTCTTAACCAAACCATTCATCTGCCAACCTTTTATCCAAATCCACAGAACAAGGGGGAAAGAATTCTGCATTACTTGGACGTACTCACACAGCTTAGATTCTACTTGGACAGAACCAAAGTTTTCAGAAAGACAGAGCAATTACTAGTGGCATATGCTACAGGATCACAAGGAAAGGCTATCTCAAAGCAGACTATTGCAAAGTGGATAGGCCACTGCATTCGTTTCTGCTACTTATACCATGGCAAGCCAGTGCCTAAGGGCATTTGGCCACATTCCACCAAAGCTGCAGCCACTTAAGCAGCCTTTCTCAAGGGAGTACCAACGAAGGACATTTTAGAGGCAGCTACTTGGAGTTCAGTGCACACCTTTACAAAGCACTATCATCTGCCACTCTACTCCAAATCCAGGGCAGGCTTTGCCACTGCAGTTCTGCAGGGTCTCATAGCCGCTCCTAATGCTGTTTAGCTCCAGCCTCCCAACCATAGCTTTGGGAATCTACCCAAATGTAGTGACTGCAACAGTGAAACACGAAGAACATCGTACAGTTGTGTACACTTACCTTAAATGTAGATGTTCGAGTGTATTCACTGTTGCAGTCCAGGTTACCCACCCGCCATCCCCCCATGTGGTGTATTTGCTTGTGGATGAAGGTAAAGTTTATATTGCTGCATGTTACTTTATATATAGATATAAATTTTGACTACCCTTTTTGGGGGCACCTGACATCTGGGGCAAGAAAAACTAAAGAAAATGGCGTCAGCTGCTTCTTTTATACCTCTGACGACCTGATGTCAGGGAAGGGGCAACGACGGCTGACACAGGACCCAAGACTTTGGAATTCAGGCCAACTGAGGGCAACCTGTCAGCAGGATTACCCAAATGTAATGACTGCAACAGTGAATACACTCGAGCATCTACATTTATGGTAAGTGTACACAACTGTACTTTCTTTATTCACAGACTGCTCATGTGCAGGATATTGGTAACAGATTCATTGTCTATATAGTAATTATAAAATCTGTGCCAGACTTTTTCTTTCATTAGTTGCGTTGTGTTGGGACAGGTATGTCAGAAAACAAAACATATAGTGTAATGGGTAGGTTCATTTACACTAACCTGTATTTATTGCAGGAATTTTCTTTATGGTTCTATGAGAAAGGAAGTGAATTGGTTGTCTTCTTAGATCAGAGGGAGGCTTTCAGCCTGGGGAGATGTTTGGGGAGGATCGTAGTAAGCATAAAAAGCAACCGGGATTCTTATAGAATCGAGTGCTTTTTGTAGTTTATATAAGGATTCTGTGGTTAGGCAAAATTCGGTTGGGCAACAGTATATCGAAGAAAATAGGGTTGTTTCAAGGAGGTTCACCACCACGTCTTTTATGTTTTTTCCTTTAATTTGTTTAACCATTTGATGGCAAATAATGAGGTTTGGTATATATTGCAGAAATATCTATTACTGGGTTATTGGGTTGGAGCCAGTGTCGCCTTAGCCCTGGCTAAGCAGTAAAACACGAAAATACAGGGAAGCATACCTGCATTTGTTACAGTCCATTAATGTTAATAAGTAAAACAATTGATAGACAACTGTGTAATTCTGAAACCGCATGCATTACTAAATTTCAAACTTCCAGCATTTTAAATGCATTTAAAGTTTAATGAATTGTATCCGGTTCTTTTAAATTATGTGTGATGGATTTGGGTACTGAGTTCAAACACCTGACCTTCAGAGTGCACTTTACCATATTAGATGGTAAGCAACAAATAAGCATATTTAGGTTCATAGGTTCATAGGTTTATACTAGGCTATCTGCCCTAAGGCATTTATAAGCCTAGCCCAAATTTTTGTGGCTTACGCCACCCCTTATATGAAAAAATACTGTGCCCATTAGTTTGTTGTGCCTCTGTCCAGCAGTGACACAGAGATGATTCCCGGGGTAAACCTACGATCTCCCATCCACAGGTCTAGATTTCTCTTGAACAGAATCAGCGAGGTGCTCTGCCTCACATGGACCGGGACTCTATTCCACAGCATAGGGAGTCTCTGAGTGATAAATCTATCCCTCCAGCATGTCCTATTTATATCCGTGCTAAGGTTTAAGTCGCTTGCTCTAGTGGTTTTGGTGGATTTGGATTTTTGAGGTGGAGCATGTCCATTAATTCCGGGTTGGACATGGCCTTGTATGTCAGGCACATGTCACCTCTGAGCAGATGGTATGCGACTGAATAGAGCTGGAGTTTCTTCAATCTGGCAGCATATGACAGATTTTGGAGTCCCTTTATCCTTTTGGTGAGGAACTTTTGGGGTCTCTCCAATTGCTGCAGATGTCGGGTGAGATACATCCCGAATGGGGCATTGTACTCGATCATTGGTCTGATAAGTGAAGAGTACAGGGGAACAATGACCTCACTGGATCTGGATGTGAATCCCTTCATGATCAGGTGGGCAATGTAGAAGGTCTTTCTAACCACTTTAGCAACGTGAGTGTCAAAAGAAAGGCCACTGTCAACCTGGGTCCCCAGGTCCCTGATAACCTCTTCTGTGCTTAGTGGATTGCCACCTATATGGTAGCTTGGGGTTACCTTGTTTTTCCCGAAGGGTATGACTATACATTTTTGGCGTTTAACTTCAGGCCATGGCTCTGGCACCAGCTATCTGTTTCCGTGAGTCCCTTCTGAAGGATATCCGTGTCCGATGCACTTTCCACTATGGCCCAGTTTGCAGTCGTCTGCAAACTTTGTCAGCCAAAGTCCTCCCATGTTGGCCTGTACTTCTGAGAAGTAGATGCCAAACAATAGGGGGCCAAGGACCGAGCCCTGTGGGACACCACTTGTGACCGGCTTGGAGTCTGACACAGCGCCAGCAACTCTAACCCTGTGGGTTCTGTCCTTAAGCCAGTTTGCAACCCATCTTGTGACATATGGGTTTACATTTAAGCTGGTAAGTTTTTCTACAATACCCGAGTGGGGTATTGTGTCGAAAGCCTTTGCAAGGTGAAGGTAGGCTGTATGGACTGCCTTTCCCTCATCAATGGCCTTGGTGACTGTTTCGAAGAAGTCGACCAAGTTCAAAAGGCATGATCTTCCCTTGACAAAGCCAAACTGGGTCGGGTCCAATGTCTGCAAGTCCCCTATATCTTTGTTTATGAGCTCCATTATGATCCTCTCCATAGCTTTGCAGACTAGACTTGTTAAGCTAATTTAAAATGGGGCTTCTCTGGTCACAGGAAGCCTTTCATGTTTTGGAGGAAAAGGTGGAGTGTTGATGTTGCACAGAAATTTTATGGGATTGTAGCACATGCATTAGGGATTACAACAGCAGAAGACGTACTGCCACAATGAAGTCTGAGATAAGAAGCGTATATGGCAGTGAAGGAAACGGTAAAAGACTAGATTGTCCTAGTATGACTTTTAAGGGTAAGCAGGTTTTTGTGGTGGTTCATTCTGAGATTGGAAGTCTGTTGGCTTTGGTTAGAGGTTTGCAGTTGTACTGTCATTGGTTTATTTGTGGTATAAATCTGGAAGCATTCATCTAGAGAGTTTAAAATCTGTTTAATTTGGTGTGTCCACTTGAGATAGAAAAGGCTAGGGATGTTCAGTTCTGGGCAGCTTAACAATTTTCCCAGCTATTTCTCTGTCTTCCACTTCTTCAAGATGTTTGAATGGGTCTACTTGATATGGCCGACATTTCAGAATGTCGAAAAGCACACGGCCGAGACCATTTGATCGACATTTGAAATGTCGACCATACAAAAAAAAACACAGCAAGATCTTACCTTCACGTTGCAAGCAGGGAGGCTACACCCCCCTCCGCTCCCCCCATCCCCCGGAACTTAAATATACCAACTCCAAGATTGCATTACAGTGCGGAAGATGGAAATCTTTCCATTCTGCACTGTTTGGAGATGCCGGTTTTGCATGGTCAACATTTCGAATATTGAGGTCTCGGCCATATGGTCTTTGACATTCTGAAATGTCGACCTTGTGAAGGGGACCCGTTTGAACCCATATAAGTATTATGAAGCACTGAATAAAGTTTGATTTGATTTGGTAAAATTCCAGCTACAGGAACAAGAAGGACTTGATGCACAAAACTTTCCAATGTTGCTAAACTCCGCTTGTAACCCAGTAATGCACTACTGTAATGGCTGTCTCAAGTTCATTTGTATATCAAAAATGTTCAGGTGCATCAAATGAACACAGACTGTTCTTAGGAAAACTTTCACTTTTTCAGGGTTCTTTAGTTTTTGTTTGTCCATCCTTCAGTGCTTCCTTATATAGTTTGGTATATTTTCCTGTTTTTGTTTCCTGTTTCTCTTTTTTTTTTTTTCCTTTTTATTATCTATGATTTGTGTAGGCATCTGTTCTGTTGTCACAGCTTCTTTAAAATATGCCATTGTGGCTAGAAAATGTCACTCACAGACGCACTAATTTGCTTAGATGTCTCATATGACAGCCACAGGCACTCCATCTACTGAAAATTTAACACCACCGCAAAGTGATGCCTTAGCAGGTTTCTTTAAAGTTATTCAATGTCTTCAGAGGTGGTGAAGAAACTTTTTTTCCTCCTTTGTTAAGCAGCTTTCATAAACATTCTGAGATTCTGAATGCTAAACACAAAGCATGTTCCAAGGCAGTGAAGATTAACACATTCAGAAAGTTAATAAGAGGAGAAGGTAAAACCCAGACTCACACTGTGAAAACTCTAGGGTTTGGTTAACTACTGATGCAACATATCCTCCATGGCCCATTTTGCCTTTCTCTTAATCAGGCAGACATAAGTGCCATTTGAAATAGTACTTTTTTGTTCATCTTGTACACAGATTTTAACGAATCAAAATAAAAACCTCTGGATGTATGTATGTCCATATTCATCTGTAATGGATGACATTATATTGAGCAACATCCAACTGGGCATTGGGCTTCCAAGATAGCTACACACTAAGTAACAGCTTAATTTCAGCTCTCCCAATGTAAAAACAGAAACTCGGAAAAGAGAACTAATGAATTTGTATTTTGTAAGTAAATTTCAGTAACTGGCTAGTATGCACACTGCCTGGATGCCAGCAAAGAAGAAGTTCAAGAGAAACTGATAGAAAATCAATCTCTGATGGTGAGGACTAAACAGTATCTGAGAAGAGTCCTGCAGCTGTTCAGCAAAATGCAGTTCAAGCTGCAGCTCTGGTACAAGGCATGATTTCCAGTAATCTAGAGGAAAAATAAAGTCAAATGTGTTCAGAGATAATTAAAACAAATGAAACACTGAAGGAGTATATCAACTCAAATAAAGGGCTGGAAAAAAAATGGAAGAAGCTTTAGACAGAAGTTCAGATGAACTGATAAAACTGCAAAAGTCAGACTGAAATGAAGAAAAGGCTGAACATGACACTGCTCAAGAAGAGATGTTTCAAAAATGGTGGAATTATAGGACAGAGCAAGTACAGAAAACCTGAGATTTTCTCGTGTACCAGAGAAACTGGAAGGAATAGACTGTATTAATTTTATGAAAGCACAATAAGCAGCTGGACGGGTATTCCACATCAGGATTAATTGTGTGTATGCTCCTAACCAGGCCATGAGAAAGCAACCTAGACCTTTATTAGTAAAGATGTAATTATGCAAGCAGAAAGAGTTGACTGACAAAACTATTGCAGAATGGCAAAGCACTAAACGTTGGAGACAGTAAGAGTGCTTGTGGAAATTGATTACCTCTGTACACCAGGCAGAAGAGGAGTAAATTTATTCCAGCAGTCGGAGAATGTTGAGAAGCAGGTGTGAGATTCAAGTTGCTGCATCCAACTAACTTCAGAACATATTTTTTTCTGGAGCATCAAAGTCTTTTTTTTTATGCAGAACACAAGGAGGAAATAACAAAAGTTTGTGCAAAAAAGTGAGCTATCAAACAGAAGGGGTTTCCTATTGCTTATTCTTTTGATAATAAAGCTCATAGAGAGACTGCCAGTGAAACTTTTCCACTGTTCTAAAGGAACATGCTTGAGAGAGACAAAAAGGCACAGGAGTTGACTAGAAGAACCAGCAGTACTTTGGAAATGAACAAGAAGCTGGATTTGGAAGATGGAGATAAACAGAAAGAAAAACAGCAACTTGGAAATTAATGAATAAATCTGGGATTACAAAGCATCAATTACATTTGCGAAATATGACTGATCAAAAACCCTGGAAATATTGGATTTTTATGACTTTTTTAAACTTGTATGGGACAAAGTATATGCCCTACTTCATATCATTAACATTTGAAAGAGCATTGAGATGAGGAGGAGAGGAAGAAAAGAGGTAGCTGTAAGTAAAACCAATTTTGTTAACAGTATTTTTATAAAACATGACACATACTGCATACTATAAAGTTTTTTTGGTTATTTTTATGGTATAATAGGGATACTAAAGTAAAAGGATACCCATATTCCTTTCTTCTTTCTTTCTTCAGTTTTATGAAATATAGGCACTGCAATGTAAAACGAGAAGAAAGCCTCGACAAATGAGCATGATATAAGTAAAGTGTTTGTGCTTTTTTTGCTTTTGCATAGGACAATGACTGACTAGATTACAGCCGTTGGCTTGATCTAGTAAGTTTTAAGAGGAAGCAAGTAAATACAAGAACAGTGAATATAATGAAAAGTTTTTATCTAGTAAGTAAATGTTCACAGTGCTACATGAGAGGTTTGTAGCAGGAGGCTCTGGTTCTCATATTTCTATGAGGAAAATCTGATAAGGGTGCAGTAAAAATAGAATACTTCTTTCTTTCAGTGGCTAGGACATGTTTTTTTCTGAAAGCATTCAAAATGTTTTCCATATCTGATAGAGGAATAAAGATGAAACAAAAACAGACAGCACTTAGTGTAAGCAGAAGCACAGGTTGTACCATGTGTCTTACCATGGATAACCTTCATTATAGGTTAATTCAGGTGAGGCAGTCAATCTGGGATATTTGTTGCTATTAGGGTTAAACATTATTTGAATATGAAGATAGTTTTGGGTGTTTGTACTAAGTTAATAGATTCTTGGGGGTGTTTTTTGAGGGTTTTCATTAAATCAAAAAGTCTTCCAAGACTTGACATAGGTTCAATTAGATATGACAAGAAACAACTGTATAAAAGATCTACCTTCCAAACATTAGTGTATGTAACACAAAAGCTGAAACTAGACATTAACAGGTGGGAATAATAATGACTTACCATAATGATAATGACAACACTTTTCGTATTATCTTTAAATGTTAATGTTCTCGCATGTTTATATACACAAAATAAAGAATTGTAAAGTATATTAAAATTGCAGAGGGCAGATAGCTATGTTACACACGACCAGTTTGGAAAGAATTGAGCTTATGAATTTGATAAAGGATTTCAGGAGGGTTGTTCAGATGAATATCTGGGACAGGCAAAAAAGGAGTAATTATATTAATTGTTAGAGGAGCTCCCACAGTGGTAGAAGAGGGTCAAAAAAGATAATGGTAGGTTTGTATTATTGAAGGGCTACTGGCAAGGGATGAGGATTATGCTAGCATGTATTTATATTCCACCAAAAAATGCTACAATGAAGTTTAAGAAAGTTCTGCGAGAAATAATCCGCTTTCACTAATTAAATATTATTTATAGGTGGGGACTGAAGTTTGATTTTTCAACAGTGAGGATGTATCTATGGGACCTATAAGGGAAAATATAACAAAAGAAGGTAGATTTTTGAAGATGCTTATGAAAATATTTAATACAGAAGATGTGAATTCAGTAGGAGTTTGGAGAGAATTTACATATTATTCCCCAAGGTACAAAAACTGTGCTAGGCTAGACAGAAATAATATTTCTCAGGAACATGTGCATTTAATTGAACGTTGTGATACACATCCAGTAACTATTTTGGATCATACCCCAATAATAACTAAAATAAAAATGCAGGGTAATGAAACAAAAGTGAAATATTGCCACTTCCCCACCAACCTTTTAAATAGGAATTTAAGGAATGGGTAGTGGAAATTATTTGGGAGTTATTAGGGAAGATAGACATTTCTTCTGAAAATATAGCTAGGGAATGGGATAAAATTAAATTGGAGTTTAAAAACCAGGTAGCAGTAATAGAAAAAGAGATGTGGTTAAGAAGTAACAATCATTATTTAGAGTGACTGACAAAGCTTAAAGTATTGCAGAAGAGGGGGAAATCTCACAGAACAGGAAGAGGTGTAATTGCAGAGTGCTAAAGAGAAAATAAGGGACTACCTTGATAATATGCATGAGTTTAGAAAGACTGCTGTTAAGCAACTGTTTTTTGATAGTAATTTCAGAGCACAAAAACTTTTAGCACAATGGCTCAGTCAATAGAAAGTTGAAGAGGCTGTTCCTAAGTTTAGGGAGCCTATATCAAAGAAAATAACCAGAGATACTTGTGACAAAGGGTGATGCTGCCAGCACAGCTATCTGGAATTTTGTAAATAATTTTATGCCATTTGTGAATATCAACATGATATGTACAAGATGATTGTTTTACAAATGTATTAGAACTGTATGTCGTGTATAGCAAACTGCTTAAAAGTATTTGCAAAGTGCTGTTTGAAATGCTACCACAGTATAACTTACTGGAAAAGAACAGAAATGTACATGCACTACTGTAACTGTTTAAATGTATATAATTTAACAGTGGAAACTGGGATACAGGAGGTTAACCTAAGTCTAGTAAATGTTAGAAAAATAGCTGAAATTAAATTACTTTATGCAATAAAAGATGATATTTTTCAGTTTCAGTGTAGCAAGGAGACACAATGTCTAAAACTAGAGGCTTTCTGTATGGTCTTGGTTGGAAATGTTTTATTGTTTTATGACTTCCAGCATTTGCCAAAGATCTGAGGAAAAGCCCTTTGTCTATGTATTTTTCCAGGTAGATGCTAAATGCTACCAGCTGCCATTAATGGTTGATTTGGGTCTGGGGACTAGAAGTCAGATGACAGGAAATATCATTCTGCAAGCTAGCCCAGTAGTAATATTTGAGATATTAATTTAAGAAGTCTCTGAGAGAGAGCCACAACATTCTGTATTCTGTCTTTGACCTGACAACATTGGCTAGAAGATCCATTCACCACATCTGCCTTGCTCTGATGAAGTAAGTTTCTAGGTAACAGTATAATTCTCTTAGATAAAGTTAGGAATATAGCAAAGCTAAGTTTAGATATTTTTCTTTATTTATTTGAGACTGTCATGCAGGTTTATTAGGTACTTCCTGTGATTTTGAACTCTGATGCCACTGTAAATATATGTTTAGTATTGTTTTGTTTTTTATTATTTATTCATAGGTTCATATATTCGTAGTTTAGTACTAAGCTAACTACCCTTGCGAGCCATTTTTAAGCCTAGCCAATTATCCCTTGTGAGACTCAAACCCTGCACCTTGTGTTTGTAAGGCAATCACCTTAGCCATTAAGCCACCCTCCCAACTATTTTTTTTTACTGGGGAGATGAGATAACATTCTCAAAATTCTCGCTGACTTCCTGCATCATTTTCAGCTTGATCTCATTAGGTGGGTTGACATCAGTCAGTGCAGCCACAAATTGCAGATATTTCTTCATCTGGGTGGTCTGATCGACTATGGTAGGGCCCTGTGATGCCACGAAAGCCATCTCTGCAGTTCTAGGTGCAAACCTTCAAAATCAAGAAGTTATACAAATCTCACCAGCGGCCGTTTTGACCCAGCTGTGCAACTTATGCACCAGCTACCGTTCACCGCCCAGCATGCACTGCGAATTGCATTTCATTGTGGCTGATCTGTGTAAAGATATTTAAGTTCTGAGAGTAATTGCACATTTATTTGGTGACACTGTGGGCCACACCTAATAGCATTGCTTTTGATCAAACTACCATTTGTATTAAGGGCCTCAAAGTAGCTGATAAGGGGTCTGGTGGCAGTGATAACTATCTTATAGTCTGGGCAGAAGGGGGCATAGTTAGTAAAAATTAGGGGGCATAGTTAGTAAAATTTCCTAGGTGTGCATGTATCAGCTACATGGGCAGAGACACGAAGCACTGGTTGGACAGAGAGAGTATTGGAAGACTTGGCTTGGAACCCTGGCTAAAGACTCAACTCTATAGCTCTGCCAGTGGAGAGTCTTACTGGGGATTTGGAGAAAGAGGGAGAAAGCAGCCCCGAACTGACTGTGGTCTGTGTGCTCTTAAGGGAAATTGCACTTGATGCAGAGCTGCATCTGGAAATACTGTGTGTGTACTTATCATCCTCCCAGTGTATGTCCCCACTTTTGTCAGTGGTGAGGATTGAGGCTCCTTGATTACTGGCCCAGTGGTGGGGTGTCACAGTACTGTAAAGGTATTAGAAGTATTTTGGAAATTTTATGAAAATCTGAGAAGTGTGTAAATCTAAGAAAAAAGAACAAATGGAAATGTTTTGAAGAATTAAATATGCCGGGGTTAGAGATATCTGTATGAAGCAGAGAAATGTGGAAATCAAGAAAAAGTACAAATGGAAATGTTTATGGAAGAATTAAATATGCCAAGGTAGAGGTAGATGAGGCTGAATTACTAACAGTTAGGATAGGAGGAGATGAGATAAAAATGGTGATGTATAACCAATCTTCAGGAAAGTCTTATGGAATAGATGGTATTCCTGTGGAAGTTTGGAAGCTAGGAGGGAATAAAGTTATAAATATCTGGAAGGTTTTGTTTAACAGTATTTTAAAAGGGGAGAAGCGCCAACATCTTGGAAGAAAGCAGTGGTGGCTGAAATACTTAAAGATGATAAAGACCCATCAGATAAGCCATTTTCAATTCTGAACTATAATTATAAAGTATTTGTCTATAATGGCTAAAACAATGGCAAAGGTGATGGCAAAACAGATATGGATCATTGTGGTTTTGTGGAGAGGCGGCAAACTTTTGACAAACATTAGTAGAGCAGTGATCTAGAGGGAAGCAGAATGTAATAAAATTGGTGGGTCTTGGTGCAGAGAAAACATCTGACAGAGTAAGCTGTGATTGTATGAGAGCAATTGAAGCATCTGCATTCCCTAATAAAATTATAAAGTTGATTAGGAGGTTATATGAGGGATTGTATTTGAAAATTAAAGTTGGGGGGGGGGGGTTCTCTGATAAATTCTGTCTGGAGCAGAGGAACCAGGCAGGGCTGTCCTCTTTCCCCTTTGTTATTTGCATTATGTTTAAAACCATTGGCATAGAAAATAAGGGACTCAGAAATTCAAGGATATAATTGGTATGGTAATCAGGAAATATTGGCTTTATTTGCAGATAATATTATAAAGCAAGACAAAGTAGTTCCTGCAACTGGTTCAGAAACCCTAATTATAGAACAAAAAACTGACGAGGAAGCCCAGGATCACACAGAACTGAACATTTAATGTGAAAACGCAAAGCAAATAATTGTATATATGATAAAACAAGAAAATGACATTTCAGTGAAGTGGAACATTCTGAGACGGTTTCAAGTCTTTACAAGATATGAAATTAATGAAGATGAAACAAAGGCAATAAGCTGTAAGCTATGTACTGACATACAAATTGGTTCAGCAATACCCATATTTATTGGGACAGGATAAAATCAAGTACTTTGGAGTGTGGATTAAAGAGAATTCTGTTATGATAGCTAAGGATATGTGGGAAGAGACTAAACAAAAGTTAATACAAAAACTGTGAAATTGGAATCTCTGTTTTATGGATATGGCTAGCAAGATACAAGCGGTGAAAATGTTTTTAGTCCCTTTATTTTTTTATATACCGATCCGTCATATTATTATCATCCAGATGAGAAGCTGTGCATTGCAATTAGTTAAGTGTTTAGTATTTTATCTTGGAGGGGAAGAAAGCAAGAGTCAATTGGGATAAGTTGATCTTTCCAGTTGAACAAGGTGGTGTGGAATTACCTGATTTGAAGGGGTGTTTTTAGAGCTACACGGTTAAGGCTCCTATACATATTACAGGCAGAAAGCTATAATTCAAAGCAGAAAGGGATGCTGATGAAACTGGGGAGATGATCAAGAAACAAGGAGAGACTAGGATTTTGGATGTAGATCCTTCAGGACAATTGCAATAACCATAAAGAATATTATATTCATAAAGTAGCAGAAAGTATTTCAAGAACAAAGCCAGAGTAGGAATGGAGAAGGGAGATTATGCCGATAAGGATGACTACAATTAAGGGTACAGATATTAGGCAAGAGGAGGCTGGAATGAAAACTGGCAAAGGAACCGAGGTATTGGGACTGCAATTAAGGGTACAGAGATTAGGCAATAGGAGTCTGGAATGTACTGGAGAAAACTGCCAAAGGAACCAAGGTATTGGGAGCAAATAATTAGCGAGGAAAACGTAATAGAATGGGAAGAGACCAAGAATTCATGTGGACTGCAGGTTAGCGATTGCCTTCCCTATCGAGGACTGCTATCACAGTATAGGCAAAGAGAAAGGAGTAAGGGGATCCTAAATGAAAGACCAGCACTGGTAGAGCTTTTAGTAGAATCTAGAACAGAATCTGACGTAAAAAAGGGGTAGTTAGTAAGTAGGGCATATAACATATTGCATGAGGAATATAGGAATCATTCAAAGGATGTTGGAAAGGATTGTGAAAAGAGACTGGATAAACATTTCAGAAAGAAACTCTATATAGGTCACATTAAAGGTGGGAAAAGTTTTGAAATGATTTATTGTGATCTCCTTTTTTATAGCACAAAACCTAGCATTTTAACAGGGGTGTGTAAACTTTTTATATCCACTTTATGTAATACACCTCCTCACCACACCAAGTTGAGTTAACATTAAAACTCTCAGTTATCAAGATTACCTTAAATAACTAGCCGTAGGAAATCCAATTAAAATATTACAGTTTGTGTTAAGTAATTTTAAATGTCACATTAAGATAAAAACAGGTTGGAAAGAAAAATGTATTCAGGCCTGTATGGGTTACCAAACTTTCTACAACTCGTATCTTCATTATGACAGTAACATCCCACACTTCCAAAAAATAAGTTTTTTGAAGGGCTGGTATGTTACACTGGTACTTAGGACTTCTGATTATGTCACCTTTTATCAAAGAAAGCAATAACCTATATGGTATGTTTTTAGATCATGGTTTCCCCACAAACCCTTTGGAAACCATCCAAGATGAAATAACAAGTACTTGGGGCTCAAAATATAAAATGAGTTGTGGCTCAGGGGAAGGAATGTGTTGTTTCCAAAGACTGAGGGTGCAAACTATACGAAGACAGTGACATTAAAATACAACATTGAAACTGGATGAAAACATTGTGAACAAAACTTTCTAGAAACGGAATTATATTTCACCCACTTATAATACAGAAAAGAGGCAAAAACTTTTAAAGTGAGGTTTGAAAGAGGGGTGGAAAGCTTCACCTTGACTAGCAAAAAATCAGGGAACATATGGTTTTTCTACCATTGCAATTATATTTTAGAAGGCAAAAGAATTACTGTTGCTGCCTGTAACAAAACCTGCTGTTTCATATACGTGGCCAACTGTTTGTCATGCAACTCTTTTTACATAACAAAAATTGAAAGAATACTTAGGAGGAGAATTTAATATATGCATGACACTTGCTATAAAAAAAAAAAGATACAAATGCACTTTATGAGCATTCCCTTGTATGCAAGACCTCAGGTTTTAAGTTTTTTGTATTTGACAATGTTGCCATTAATACCAGAGGCAGGCCCTGGGGAAACCAGGCTCGAGTATAGGAAATTAACTTTTTTAAACTTAGGTGCAGGTTCCCCCAGTAGACTTAATGACAATATGTCAACATCCGGCATACTGAAGCGGAGAGCTACAAAATTATAACTTTTTTAATCTTGTACATGACAAAATGTGTAATATTCAAATATTTTCTATTTTTTTAGTATTCAGCTCCTTTATTTATTTTTTGGCACATGTAGACAAACATTTTTTAGTGTGATGTTGTCACATGACATTGTGAATGTTTATTTAATGGCATACTACAAGTTTCTTGTTAGTCCTGATTAAATGTAAGGGTTTAGACTTACTTTAGCACAGTATATTCATTAAGTATTAGGAAACCCAATCTTTAAGTCTTTTATAGCTTCATTTTCTTTACTTTATATCTTCAATTTGATCGTCATTAACACCATAAAATTCACAGGAGAATAAGCATATTTTCTTAAGTAAAACCTGTACAGTTCTCTACTGAAAGTATGCAGAAACCCTGCACCAAGAGGAGCCCACGCATTATAGAAAAGCACACAAACAGAGCATCTAAAATCATCCATGATTGTTTTATGCACATTATCCATTCACCATACAACAATCTCCACTCTCAACTTAGACGGTGATTGATGAATAAATTAGTTTTATCTGTGACCACAAACATAGTCTAATGCAGATCCTTCTGTAGCCACATTGTAAACAATCTACAGATTTGACATTTCTGTCAATTTTCATCGTGACTAAAAAGGATGACCAAACTAAATCATAAAAAAATCATTTGAAGTACTAGACCTCCCTTGTTAAGGCTATCCAAATGCATAACATTAATATCTCTTGAATTATGTGCCACCATAGCAAAAACATGTACAAATGCATTACTTCGAAGGAAAAAAAAAACATACAAGTAAATGTCTTCACTCAGAAGAAAGCAATTGCAATGAACTGGAAATACTTGCAGCATGATATTGTGCAATTTAAACATATCAAAAATCAGTAATATAAAAGCAATTTGTAAACAGCATAAATATTTACAGATCAGCTCACAGACCTACAATCCTGAATCTTATTCATTTACCCATAAGTTTGTACGTACTAAACATTAATATTTAAACAGTTTGTAAATATGTTTTTACAGTTTGACCTTCTACCCACAGTCTAGAATGTCATTTGCCCATAACTATGTATGAGTTGGGGCAACCCAGTGAATAGCATTGTCACATGACATCAAAAGGTTCTTTAGTTTAGTTCTAACTGGGTATATTTTGTGTTGAGTGTACATGTTGGGAGGGTGGCCTAATGGTTAAGGTGTTTGCCTTACAAACACAAGGTGCAGGGTTTGAGTCTCACAAGAGATAATTGGCTAGGCTTAAAATGGCTCGCAAGGGCAGTTAGCTTAGTACTAATCTATGAACCTATGAACCTATGTCTCCCTGTGTTCACGTTTTCTCTCAGTGCTCCGGTTTCTTCCCACACCTGAAAGACATGCAATAGGCGGATTAGTGAGTCTAAATTATCCATAGGTGTGTAGGTGTGTATGCAGAATATGTGGTAAAAAAAGAAAGGCCTTCCTGACTCTAAATTGTCCGTAGATAAGTGTGTGTGTAACAGCAATAGAGAAAGATACAGAAGAAAGGGCCTGGTGATCTACTTCATTCCCTACCTGTCTGTTTTAGGCTCATAGATAAAGTACTTGGCTAGTTGCCCTTGTGGACCATTTTAGGCCTAGCCAATTTCCCTTTCAAATGTGAGAATCAAACCCTGTACCTCCTGTTTTATGAGGTAATCACCTTAACAATTATGCCAACTCCTAACCATGTTAAACTGTGGATGGTAGCAGCTTTTCATGGGATCACTACAGGAGTCTGACGTGACTGGAAAATACTGGATGGCTATGTAAGCTAAGCATCCAGTTAGTCATCAAAGATTTCAGACAGTCGCACCTTTTCTTCATGATGCAGTTTTCCATTCATAAAAAAGACTGTGCGTTGTCTTTATTTTGGGATTTACAATGACCATCATGAATCAGACATTATGTCCCTTGTTGTTGTTGTTGTGTCTTTCGGCTTTTCCTGGTTAGGGGTTACCACAGTGGAACTCAGGTCCGCTAATGATTGGCAGTTGATTTTTACGTGCTGAGCTGCCAGCCCTAATGCACAACCTTCAATGAAGGTACACCCATTCACGCATGTCTCCACGCAGAAGATGCTCTAGCTCAGAGTCGAACCAGTCAGCGTCTTACTGTGAGGCGACAATGCTACCGCAGCACCACCACCGCGGACATTATGTCCCTCGGGATTAAAATCTAGATAATTCTTTATACCCTTACACAGTCCTCAGCTGACTTTAGATTCATACATTTCTGCGCCCCGCTGGGAAGAAACATTTTCAACAAACCTGGAAAAGTGAGTTTACACTTCATATTCCTTTGACAGTGCTTGTTGAGCTCTTTGGTAGATTGTCACCTTTGTGTTAACTTAGTCTTGGAAAAATCATGGTCAGTATATACAGGTCTACTTTACACAAAACTCTTTTTATTTAGGCACAAGATCTGTCAAAGCACCTGCTTCTTTTATACCAAGTTGCAAATTGCACCAATATCACTCATGGCTTTTCCATGATTCTATCAACATCAGACAGAGGCAAGTAATAAACATTTTTGATAGAGAAACCATTCTCATCCGTCAGTTTTACTTTTACAGTGCCCAAACAATCCATTTGTTGTCCTTCAGGAACTCCAGTTAATAAATGTCTCTGTCTAGCTGTATTGTCCAGGCTCACCATCTGCTGCTGCAGGTATACTGTCTGTGCGCATCATTCTCGTTATCATTGATCTTGCACTATCATTGCTGCATAGGATGAATGGCTTCTAGAGGCTCACAGTTTTCTTCAACAATTTCAAGCTACCATGTGTACACTGTTAATCTGTTGGCTACAATAACTTTCATAGCCTTTTCAGCATTTTTAAAACAATTTTATTAGCTACTTTTTCACAACAGCTGGCTGTTCAGGTAAGCCTCGTGGCCACTCAGTTGGCTGTGGTTTCTCCTCCTTCCACTAGAGTTGCCTGATTTTCCAACATTTTCAGATTTTTTTTTTAATCCATCCACCTCACAACCTCAATTTTAAAATTTACTTTAATCAACTTGTATAGTAAATATTCTTTAAGACCTCAAAATCAATGTAAAAGGTATAGAGTCTGTAGAGAACTGACTTCTTGAAGCACCATGAGATCCCCTTGCCATCTGAAATAGATTTTATTAACTTGACAGCTGTCATAAAACATGTTTTTGTCATTGGTTTCCTTTCCTATCAGAGCTTGACAGAAGTAATACTGGGTGTTAGTACAACTGGCATGAGGTCTGCAGGAATCAGCCCCACTAGCTTCCATTTTGTTGGTGCCTGCATACTTGACATATTTTCCTCAACCCTGTTTACTCCTGTGTGCCTGATGCCAGTAATATTAGCATTGGTTAGATGGATGTCTGTTTTAATGTTTATATTTCAGGTGTAAGTGTATTTTATACAACATTTTTCTAACTTAAAAGGAGTAGCATCTGCACTGCCTTACCTTAAAGAGGTGGGAATCAGTCTCACTGGTCCAGCGGCACTCTCCACAGCATCTTCCTTTGTGACTTCCTCTTTTCATACCGACAAGCCACCTAGCTACGTTGTTTCTACTCTGAGATTTTTTTTGTGCCTTCATAGCACACCAGTTTTCCTCCTGTTTTTCAGGAGCACTTGAAGAGGGCCTTTGACACTTTGATGTGAGGAATTTTCTTGGTCGGAAGAACCTAAAGAGTTTTTGCAAGATTACACATCTGGAGACTTCCCTTGAGTTGAAAATAGTCTCAGAACATATGATGAAGTGGAAGGTAGTATTTTCCCCTCCTTCCCTGCATGAGAACCATTTGGGAAAATCTGCAGGTTACTAAGGTAAGAGAAGGGTGATCATATAACTCACTGTTCTTCCCAAAGGAGATCTTATTAAATATGCAGGACAGTGGAGCAATTCTCCCTGATGATTCTATCTTTGGCACCTTTTTGAGGCATTATTTTGATTTATTTTTTATTTTATTTTACATTTGTTTACCGGGATGGTCCGACTGAGACAGTGCCCATTTTCAGCGGAGGCCCAAGGAGAAAAGCTCCAGTTTAAACTTGCATACAAAGTCATCACATCAAGTAATAGAAATTCTAGACAAAAAAAGAGTATTAACACATTTACAGGATAAAAATTTAAAAACAAAACTATATACATAGTGTCAAATAGAACAGGACTTTAAACACTTTGAATATAGACAAATATATGGTTGCACTTGCATATGTGGAGGAACATAACATTAGTTAGGAAATTAAGTAGGGAGAATCACTTAGGCAAAGTAGTGCATAGTTAGTAATACTTCTGTGGTGAGAGTTTTAACTAGGAATGTAACTACTAATAGAGAAGTAGTATTGTTGGAAGGGATATGTTAACAGAGTTAGTATGTACCGCCAAATTGTATAAGTAGTGCTAAGTTAGTAATTAACCTGGAGTGTTACATGTACATGTGCAAATTATGAATTAAGCATGGGAATAACTGGATGCCATGGTTTCCATTCCCAAGAATGCATAGCTAATATTGCAGACCCACACTCCCAAACTTGAGTGTCACTGTCCAGGGCTCTGGGTAGGCTTGGAAAGTATGTATTTAAATCCTACACATTAGTCATGAGGGAGTTGAATTACATAATACAGATGCTGTATTTCCAGGGGGAAATCTTGGATGAAGCACAACACTGCTTAGTGGGCCACATGATAGTACCTTTAAGGGGTATGTCTACACTTTGTTGCAGCATTTGCTGTTTATGCAGGATTTTTGTTTCATCATCGCTTGTTAGAAAACCATGACTTGCATTGAGTGAGCAGGCAGTGTACTCCAGCAGGTTTTCCCACTTTTCCCACTGTAGTGCAGTTGAGCAATTGGTATGTATACAAGGTAAGCATGTGTGTGTGCGGCCATGTCTCCCACAGGGAGGTACAGGGGACTTGCCCCTCTACAAGACTGTTTTTATTTATTTATTTTTTGAGTTATGCTTCTTGATTGTGAAAATCATTGAAATGTTGACGTGCTCTGAGATGTCTTGATGGACTGTAGAGAAAGCCCTTTAAGGATACACTTAAGGTGTGGGCCTCCCTGTTTCTACAGCTGACCGCTTTGTGGTCCAGGATATGCATGACATGCTGGAGGATGTATCAGGGCAGAAGAATCAAGTATAGCCAAGCAATGACACTTCTCCCTCCACCTCACTCTTTACCAAGGGTGCCAAAATAGTCTTCATTGACTCGCCCTTTAAAAGGCCCATGTTATATAGATCCCAGATAGCTGACTTTTCAGGCTATGAGGAAAAAATATAAACTGTAACTGTTTTGTATGTGCGGTTTCAGTGCTTGATCGACAGAATGTATAGGTATCTCGTGGAGTCAGTGGAAACCTTGGGAACAGAAGACCCACAACCCTAACAGCAAGACTCCCCTGAACTACAGCAGACTTCTGCTGGATTCCGGTAAGGAAATTGGCCTAGAGGCCATGGTACTTGCAGCTATTATGTGGCTATGGACAGGCCGCAGGGTGATCACCAACTATCTTGATTACCACTTTTAAAACTCCTGGAAGTAGCTGTTTGAAGGGAAATGTTTCTACACGCCTCTTCATGATTCACCATTTTTACTGAGACATATCCAAAAACTGTGTTTTAGCTAAAAGTCGTATAACATTTTCTTCACCTCCTTTTCCCCATCTGTGCATTTTCTCTGCTTTCCTTTCTGACAAGATGCACATAGAAAGGAAGTTCAGATATTCTCAAGGAAAAAAGTCATCCTGTAGGTCTTAACAAAATCACAGGGACTCTATTATAGTCACAGTTTTTAGTGCTCAAAAAACATGAAGGGCCTAAGACCCATAAACTATAGGAGCTGCCTCAACCCCTTTAAATTGTCTTTTTGTGTGGTAGCCATTCATTCTGTCCTCCCCTTGCTTTGCAGAGGAGACATGGATATGCTGTTTAGATCTTCATGATGCTTCCTGTCCATTAAAATCAGGAATCATTATTGTTCTTTTAATCAAGAGCCAGTGTTACCAATTACCCAATTCCTTTTTGATCAGGAGCCAGTATTACCAGTTACCCTGATTCCTTTTTAGTATGGCTTCTGCCCTAAAGGTGTTTAGAAAATGTTTGTCAGTATGAGTTGCCTATGTGTTTGCAAGTAATAAGACTGCTTTCCTGTTTGAATGACCAGATTCTGTAGGCCAGTGACAGAGACAGTGTTAACTGGCATAAGGAGAATCTGTTTTCTTTGGAGATCACTGTTAAATTTGCAAAGTTCCTTCTGATTTGATACAGTCTTTTACTTTTATAGTTTGTATCCAAGATACCAAGACTTGTCAAGTATTTTTATCTGTGTAGGGAATACAGGACATTTGCCTGACAGTTCTTCAGTTATCTAGTTATTGTCCCTGTAACAGCCTTTGGCTCGGAGCCCTGGGTTTAATGGTGACCTTGAGATTGATATACCATGCCATATGCTAGTCTTGCAGCCGATAGAGTTCAGTGGTCACAGGACTCGGACTCCCTTGGACATGGTTGCCACAGTTTCCTGTTCTTACAAGCAGTAGCTAAGTTGGTGAACTCTTCTTTCCAATTTCTTGACAGGCATGTGTTTTGTTCAGCAGTCTGAGAGCTACAGTGAATGCGTGTGTGCTTCATTTATCAAATAAGGGCGATGCTATCTGGGTCACATGGCACACAAACTATGGGCCATTCAGGAATCGATACTTCATATCTGTCTTCTTGAGTTGCAGGCAGTTGTCTCTTTTCTAAAAGCTTTACTAGAGTGGATCACAGAAGGCCCCATCTCAGCTATTGGGAAATTGTAACAGATGTGTGGCATATCAACATGGCAAGAGGTACTTTTTTCTTTCCCTTTAGGAAGTCAAAAGAATATTGCCTTAGGACATCCAACTAGGAGGACTGAGCTGGGAATTATGTCATACTTGGACATCCATAAAATCAGAGGTAAAGTCATAGATACTCGCCATTGCTTGATTATTTATTTCTTAACTAGGTAAGGTGGCTGCTGTAAAGTTCCTTTTCAGTCATGACCTGAGCACAAAGTGCAGATAACAAAAGGAGTCCTAAACAATACATATACCTTTAGTGTTGTTTGAAGTATACAGTGAACATAAACTTGTATTATACAGAAGTTATCGATTTCTAGCTGACAGAACTTCCGTTAACCATGTTTTCAGAGTGACAATTTGCAGCGTTATTTAGGGATTGCTCAGAACATGTATAGTTACATAATGTGACTTGGTTTATTGCAGTTGAAAAGTGCCAGGTTCAGTACACAAAATGTATAAAGTCAGTACATAAACTTCCATTGTTATTTAAACTAAGTTAATTTCCAATGATATGTACAAGAACACTCTCAGTAAGGCAAGTTTTACATATGTGGTTACGAGTAAAACAGTTTGATTAAATGTCCCTTGACTCAATTACATGCTCTTTGTTAAAAGTTGAATGGAAGTTTTATACACAATTCTTTTGAGTGGAGGGCTGAAATTTCCTGTGCAATAGAACAAGCTCCAGGGTCTGGGCTGACTTCTCCTGGAATTGTTTTTTCAGTTGTTTTAGTGTGTGTATGTGTGTGCATGTTTGTTTGCATATGTATACTTGTACATGCACATGCATATATTTTCTGTAAAGACTAGAGTTATGTATAATTGACATCCGTGTATGTGTAGTATGTTTAAGTATATTGAAAAACTTAAGTTGAAATTTACTTTTTTTGTATTAGAAACTAAAAGACATGCAATACCCTGATAAACTAAAGTCTTTTGGGGAGTCATGGGAAAGAAGCTTGCCTCATGGCATGTCATATGTGCAGCCCCCACACCCTTTTCTTGTCCATCCTTCCAGCAGCAATCTCCTGCTTGTCAGGCAGGTGGGGGTTGTGCTTCATCAGCTCCTTATCTGAGTGACTGCACACTGCTGAAACTAGTTCCTTGTGACTGTCATAACTGTCTCTTTCTGAACCAGAAACTGTGGTAACTGCACTGTTTGCATTCATTCATGTACATTCCTTTAGTTCAGCTTTGAACATACTACCATCCATAGTCAAATATGGGAGACTGCATGTATGAGCTTCAGGTAAGCTGTGCTTGATGGCTACGTTAGTATTTTAATGTAATAACTTTGTTAGTATAATTTTTAATTTAATTGAAATGTGTTCGTAGATAGCAGGCTGCTCACACACACGTATTTTAGTGGTTTGTTCTGCATGTGCCTATTTTTCTTTGGTTTTGGACTGAGAATATTTTTGTTTTACTTCTTTTTGTAAGGGATAAAAAGAGGTGGAAGTAAGCTACATGTGATAGTTTTTTTTCCTTGTATCTGGGAGATAGTGGAAGAAGGAATGTGATTCAACTTGTGTCTGATAGTAGGCAGTGTGTAGGCAGTGTGTACTATGTAGGCAGTGTGTACTATGTACCCATTGAAGTCATTTTCCTCTAGTACATAATATTTATAAACCAACTTTTGGCAGTTTCAGGTTTGTACTAGTTAGAATATGAGTTGAAGTCACGGTAAATGATAAACAAAACACTTCTGGTGAAGCGCTACAATTTCTCCTCTCTGTCAGTATGTGTGTGTGGATGTGTGAATGTGTGTGTGTGTGTAGCTGCGTCTGCGTGTGGATGCATGCGTGTGCATGTGTGTGTGGATGCACGCGCGTGTGTGTGTGTGCGTATATATATATATATATATATGTATATATATGTGTATATATATATATATATATATATATATATATATATAGATGTATGTATATGTATATATATATGTATGTATATATATATATATATATATATATAGATGTGTATGTATATGTGTATATATATGTATGTATATATATATATATATATATATATGTGTGTGTGTGTGTGTGTGTGTGTATATATATATATATATATATATATGTGTGTATATATATATATATATATATATATATACACACATGTATGTGTGTATATACATATATATATATATGTGTGTGTGTGTTTGTAAAAAATGTATGAACCTATGAAAAAATCCAACACTGTTCTTCGACTTAGCGTAGATCTAGGGGTATGTAGCAGATTGCTGCCCTTTTTTTTTTTTTTTTTTTTTTTTTTTTTGGGTGGGTTGCTTTTTAACTTGTGTGTTGACAGCAAGGTCTGAATGACTAAATGGGAAAACTTAGCATGTGAAATCAGGATTTAGTGAACAGAAACATGAATGCAAGAGAGTTCCTCTTTACCAGAAATTCAAGCCTGGTAGCTGGTGAGCTACCAGGGCTGTTTCTTTTAAAAAGTGTCCGTTTGCAGTCTTTGAAGAATTATCCATGGGGGGCAAGACTTTTCCACAAAAATCCTGCTTTGTAGGTGAGTTCGTGCATTCTGTAAGTGGGGATAATAAGAGAAATACTAGGATTAAATTCATAGTTGCAGTGACAGCATTCCTATAGTGGAATAGACTAAAACTTATTACCCATTATTAGTGTAAACACAGTGTACCTGTAGTCATTGCAATTAGAATGAACTGTAGTGTAATATTAGTTAAGAATCTGTACAGTGAAGTTCTGATCTGTTCCCCGTTTGAATTTTTATAACAAGAAGAGAAATAATTAATGCAGTATGTGACAAAGCATGTGTTGATCTTGTCACCATGAGGTTTGCAAAATTAGTAGCTGAATGCACTTCTAAGATGGAGGTGGTGCTTCCCAGCACGGTCTCCAAGAGCAGGTAGGTGAGCTAGGAGCAGTCTATATCACATCAGCGAATGCTAAAAATAGCAAAAGCTGATGTATCGAACTTTAAGTCCGAAATCTCTAAACAGCGAAAGAACAGATCAGTGAATTTTTTCCCAGGGAAACAATTTGCTGATCCAAAAAAAAAAATACAGTCAAAATTAAGTGGGGGCTCCCCCCCCACCATAAATATACCAACTCCGAGACCGCACCACAGTGGAGAAAACAGCAAAGCACAGAGAACGCCCCAGCGGTCCCCCCCCCCCCCCCCGGGGAAAAAATTTGCTGATCCGTTCCTTCGCTGTTTTCAGCTTTCGGACTTTGAAGTTTGATATATCAGCGTTCACTATTTTTAGCGTTCACCGATGTGATATAGACCCAGCTAGGAGGCCAGAAGGCAGATCTGCAACATTTTCTTACATATTTGATTTGAAGTTTTACTGTAGGAAAAGAGGAGTATAGTATTTCAGATGCACTTTTTTTAGAAACTTTTTTTGTGGTTTGTAGCCTAGACAGCTTGACCAGCATCTGTGACATATGTACTAATAAGGTCTTTGCAGAAAGAAAAACAGAAGGAATGCCTATTGGAATCATCACTGTTTCATGACAATAGGTAACCTGAATGTATATGCAGAAAGTATTGTTACCACAACTAATTAAAGTAACTAAGCGTGATTACATACATCTCAACTGTACAGATTTACAGAATGTGCCGATTTTTGCCTCATATTTTTGGTCCGTTTTTCATAAAATTGTGGTTTTCCTGACAAGGTAGTGGCAAATCATTTAAGACTTAAGTTAGAAAATGATGACAGGCATTTGAGTTTCAGGCTTCATACCCTTCAGAAAATTTGTGCAAATGCAAAACCCGTTAATTCATCAACTTTCTAAGTTTGTAAGATCACTATTTTTGTCCCTATTTTTCGGCCTTTCTCCCACTTTTATTTATCATTTTGTCCAGATTTCTTGCTCTAACAGGTTTGAGAGGTATGAACGGGAAGGCTATGGCAGCTGGCATTTTTTTGGATTTATGTATTACATAGACAACTGTCCCTGATTTTGCCCAGTCTCTTATAACATCTTTGATTTCCTGATAATTCACTGAGGATTGCTGCCTGCCGTTATAGTTTTATACTTTTCATACTTCTTAGTCTTCTGAAAGTGCATGTTGATGCAAAACATGTCGTTCTATTAACTTTTTAAGTGAATTAGAGCAATCTGTAAAAAGATCTTTGGGCCTTTGACCCTTCATTTTTTTGGTTTTGTCAATAGTTATGCATAAGCATGTTTGGTCAGGAAGTTGGTGACACTTTGGTAAGAGAGCAGATTAATTAGGCAGGTAGCACAGAGTTAAGATCCAGAGGGAATATGGGAAGGCATTAATGTACAAGGGGGAGAAACCAGGATCAATACAGCAAAGGAACTGTTCACTGGGTTAATACAGGAAGGTTTTTAAATGGAAGATTCCTTCTGTTTTTAGTTAACAGCAAGGTCTTAAAAGCAGAACACATGGGCAAAGTAGGGGAAATTGCCAGATGATCCAGTGGAGTATTTATTTATTGTTTAAGGCATGTAAGTGTTCAAGCGTTTGGTGTTTGAGAAGAATGCACATAAAAAAAAAAAAAAATCATATGAGCTGTTTGGGTGGTTGAGGTCAAGTCACTGAAATGAAAAACATGCATACCATCCTTAACGGGCAGTAGCCGAAACAGACAGGTTGATAATGGTACTTTGCTAGGTAAAAGCCCAAAAGAAAGAAAGTATTGCAGTCGAGCTGGATGAAATTGTACCCAAGACCTTTGAAAGGAAAATAAAGGGACTCATTAAATTATAGGGGGGGGGGTTCTGTGTCTAGTTAGGATTTCTTTACATCCTGCCTAGCTGAGCAAAGTTTTCAACTTTTCACTTGGTTGTACAAGATGATAAGGGGGTACAAAGAGCAAAGCCTCCTTCATGGGGAATATGGAAAGTTGTTCCACCCCCACTTCACTTCACGTTGCTGTTTTGAGCTTGTTCAGTAGAAATGACTTTGCTATTTGTGAGGCAACACAAATCTTATTATAGGTTCATAGGTTCATAGGTTTATACTAGGCTATCTGCCCTAAGGCATTTATAAGCCTAGCCCAAATTATTGTGGCTTACGCCACCCCTTATATGAAAAAATACTGTGCCCATTAGTTTGTTGTGCCTCTGTCCAGCAGTGACCCAGAGATGATTCCCGGGGTAAACCTACGATCTCCCATCCACAGGTCTAGATTTCTCTTGAACAGAGTCAGCGAGGTGCTCTGCCTCACATGGACCGGGATTTTATTCCACAGCATAGGGAGTCTCTGAGTGATAAATCTATCCCTCCAGCACGTCCTATTTATATCCGTGCTAAGGTTTAAGTCGCTTGCTCTAGTGGTTTTGGTGGATTTGGATTTTTGAGGTGGAGCATGTCCATTAATTCCGGGTTGGACATGGCCTTGTATGTCAGGCACATGTCACCTCTGAGCAGACGGTATGCGACTGAATAGAGCTGGAGTTTCTTCAATCTGGCAGCATATGACAGATTTTGGAGTCCCTTTATCCTTTTGGTGAGGAACTTTTGGGGTCTCTCCAATTGCTGCAGATGTCGGGTGAGATACATCCCGAATGGGGCATTGTACTCGATCATTGGTCTGATAAGTGAAGAGTACAGGGGAACAATGACCTCACTAGATCTGGATGTGAATCCCTTCATGATCAGGTGGGCAATGTAGAAGGTCTTTCTAACCACTTTAGCAATGTGAGTGTCAAAAGAAAGGCCACTGTCAACCTGGGTCCCCAGGTCCCTGATAACCTCTTCTGTGCTTAGTGGATTGCCACCTATATGGTAGCTTGGGGTTACCTTGTTTTTCCCGAAGGGTATGACTATACATTTTTTGGCGTTTAACTTCAGGCCATGGCTCTGGCACCAGCTATCTGTTTCCGTGAGTCCCTTCTGAATTGACTTTGTAAACTGTATTCAGTTGTGGTGTCATGAGTTTAAACAAGAAAACTCGACTTATGGTATGTATAAGAAAGTCAGTCATTGAATCTGAATCGGACTACTGGGTTGGAGTAAAGAAGGTGGGTACTGGGAGCTATTTTTTACCAGCCCCAAAGGAGGCTCCATCTTCATCCCTTGTCTGAAGAACAAGGAGGAAGGAAAATGTACACTTATAGAAAAGATAGCAAGGTGATTGAATTAAGTGCGTCCAGAAAACAAATTTAGTTCAAGAAATAGGAAATATTACAGATAAGTGGGCTGTATGAAAGGGAAGCTAAGAGTGTTTTATGTGGGTGGCTACTGATTTGCCGACATTCCAGTTAGATGTACTGGTTTAAATGTAAAACTCCACTGAGTAATTTCTCCTTGTGAAAGCAAAGGTTTACTGCAGTCATTCATGGTACAGATAACTGCTTCTGAGCCTTCTTTGCTGTTGCAGTTTGTTCTTGCCTTCCTTCATCATTCTTATATTGCAGATCTACATTTTGATTTTTACTTTTTTTTTTTTTTCTAGAATGGAAATTTGGATTTGCCTAGCACTATTATAATTGGGACCAGGAAGAGTCAGGTGAGTTTCTTAGTCTTGCTGCTGAGATTATTTTACTCCGCTTTTAACATGACAACTGTGTAAAGGTGGGAAGCTTGTATCCTTAATGTGTTGGAAAAATCCTCCCACATATTTTGACATTTTGTGATGCCTCAGGTAGAGATTAGCTTTGATACTTTTTTGTTAATAATTTATGGATTTGCATCAAAACAGTGCCTGACAAATGCTCTACTGCTATATTTTATGAAGGTGTTATTAACTAATCTTTACATCTTTTTAAACTCCCTGTTTTGTCAGTTGTACTATCCAGGGTTTCTAAGTGTAATTTTTTTATAACCTTGATACCTGTCCCCTTCTAGAATGCCTGTACCTAAAGTAGGAAACGGACTCCTGCACTTTTTCCGTCAGACTGAGGAGAGAGAGCCGCCACATTTATCCATCTGTGCTTCTCTGTTGTGACTAATCAGTGAACAGCCTGAGTAAACACCCAAGTCAGAGACCACAGTGTACTTAATAGTAATCTGTGGTATAGCAGTACCCCTGGCCTGTTTCTTCAGCTTTTTCCTGCAGAATCTGATATCTTTGTTTTGTAATACAGACTGTAATTTGCAGATGTTAATACAAAACTGGTTTGCTGTTGTGTACTAGGTCTTTCAAGCTGAGTGTAGTGCAAAGGATCTTCATTTTAATTAGTGATGAGTTGGGAGTGGCTGGAGTGGGATCTGCAAGAAGGGAAAGGGTGGCGCATTTTGGGGGCGGGGTGGAGTATAGTAGCTTTGGTTATGAAGATAAGAGTCTTTGAAACCAGACTTTTGTCTGCAGATAATGTCAATTAAATTGTTTTTTCCCCACTTTTTTCACACATTAGTATGCTACATGAGCACGTTTTACTGCTCAGCAGTCTGTTTGTACATATTAGGACTGCCCTCATTTTTACTTTCATATCCTGTGTGTACAGCCTAATGTAAAACACAACTGAAAAGATTCAACATACATGCAGCAGTGTTCTGCAGTGTGAACGAAGTAATAAGTTCTTTGTAGTGCTACAGAGTCCCGCACGTATACATAACCATTAAACAGCATTTCCAAGCCAGTATCTTCTTTCTTGTTTTGCCATATGTGTATACGCAACTCTGCATACAGGAGTTTTAATTAATTAATTAATTAATTAGTTAATTAATTAATCAATTAATTAATTAATTAACTAAATTAATTAGCCGGGTTAGTCCATCTGGGCCAGGAGCCCATTTTCAGTGGAGACTCGAGGAGAAAAGCTCCAGTACATAATAAAAAAATAATACAATAGAAAAATACAATATAAAAAAACTCATGGCAGTTGCCACCTAAAGTTACAAGACAGTAGTAATGATGCTTCAAACTTTAGATACTGTTCTTAGTTATAATGTGTGTGACTTTGAGACCACAATCCCATAAAGAATCTTCGTTGTAATTACTGTTAACTGATGTTCAATTAATGAGCAGAACTACAGGTCTCTCTAGACTTGGGGAGGGGATTAATTTTCACAGAAGGACATGGTGTACAGGCATTTGCACAGTATTAAATAACATTCAGAATTTATGTACTTGCACAGAGACTTGCAAATAAAAAAAAACAATGTGCAGCGTGAATAAAGTAGGCCTTATATGCATCAGATACATTGATTATTATAGTATCTTATATGAGAACAAGAATGCACATTATCAGACTTCTGTTAGATAGGTTGTTTAACCTTTTTGTTTACCTGAGGAAAGCTAGGACACCCTTGATGCTGGAGGGCAGAGTTACAGAGCCTTGGCCTTGCTGCAGTGAAGGAACAGTCTTAGCTTTTGTGAAATGCAAGTCTGTTGACACTTGAGAGCTGTGCTGCATGCTCTGAGGTCCATAAAGAGACGCACAGTAGGCCAGAATAGAAATAGAGAAGATCAGGAATCCAAAAGTGAAGTGGGTCTGCTGTAGCACATGCAAGCATGATTCTGAAGTAAGAGGTACTCACTATTGACAATTTATTTAGATGCAGCATAGCTCAGCATTTCCCAAATCAGATAACTAAAAAAAACTAAAAACTAGCACTCCGTGTGGAATAATGTAGCTGTCATTGAACAAGGACTGGCACTTCTGTGTATCAGGTAAACAAGAATGGGAATGAACTGTTGTATTGGCGTAACAAAAAAAGGAATGCAAAAGCATAAGGAACTGGATTAGTTACTCTCGGTCTGCAGGATGGAAGGGTAAACCAACAATACATTTGGTGACCGATTTGGATGCAGTAGCAGAGCAGAATGGAGGAGTAGCTGCTTATATGAGAAGTGAATCTGAGCTTAGAAAATGGGCGGTATCCAGTTTTTGAAAGACAAGTGAGGCAGCAAGGACAAGGGTGCTTTACGAGATTTTAAAGGAAATCAGCTAGCCACAGCAGTTTCCATTGCATGGACAGGAATATAAAAAATGAACATAACTACGGCTATGAAGGATAGAAGGGAACCATTAGGTAATTGTTTTACATATGGTAAGACAGGCAAGCAGCAGAAAATGCAGTGGAAATGATTGGCATACACTGTTTAGGTAAGTTGCAATACCCCATCCTTTCCCTCCCCCAAAGAAAATTCTCAACAACAAGGTATCTCAGAGTCTTTATTTTTTTTATTTACCTTCTAGAAGGCAGTGTACAAACTCTGTGTAACCAGTATCAATACTCTGAAATTGGGACTGAAGTTCTTTTGCTATGGTATCCAGTTTCACTGCTCACCAGATTGAACAGTTGTAATTATACAAAAAAACAGGAAAATCTATAAAACAAAATGCTGTTAATTACTATGTGGTTTTGTATCTGGCTGACAAATACTACTTTGTTTTATTTATTTTTTGGACTGCAGCTGGAGGTTAGGATTGAGTCCTGGGATGTGGTTATGTGCAGTAGCCAGTACACCACTGGGGCTTTGTGGTGCCCCTTGTGTTGTTCATGTAACATTCCAGTGTGACCAGAAACCTGCAGAGGAGTAGAAAGAAGTGTGAGAGAGATGCAAAGAGAGAAGGGAAGCAGGATGAATGAGGGGCAGTAAGTAAAAGGGATGACAAAATGAGGATAAGGAAGGATGAAACCGGGATAAACGGCTATGTGAGAGATCTGTAGGGTTCATGTAATGTGACTTGTGAGTGCAGCTGCACTTTGCTTCAGTGAACAGGTATTCCTTGAGCTTTTGTCTGAAGTCTGTGTACTTTTGGATGTCTCTGATTGAGAGAGGAATGAAGTCTCGTAGTTTAGGTGCTAGGATGGGGAATGCATGGTCAGTGCTATAAAACCTTTTTGGAGTTAGTAGGGTGGGTCGAGATTGAGAGATACCCCCGAGGTTATATGTGGGAGTTTTTGTGAAAAGTTTATGATTGAGAGGAGATGATGTTGCAGGAGAGAAGGCTTTGTGAATTAGTGATCCTAGTAAGATCGGCTGTCAAATGTACTGGGAGCCATTTAGCTTTGGCAAGAGGTAGGCAGTGATTTTCATTAATTGGGAGAAGTTAGTAATGAACAGGCAGATTTTATTGGAGAAGGTTTGTAAGTTAGCAGCTGAGATAAGGGTATTCCTTTGCCTATAGCAGCTTTGGCTGGACGGGACAGAAGAGGCGACAGCTTGCTCACCCAGAGAAGTAGTGTGTTGTGAATGTTGTAATGTGTAGTTGAAAGTTAAGAGATTGGTCTAATCAAATGCCAAGGTGTTTGAAGGATGTGGTAGTTTCTGTGGCGGTACTGTTAACATCTTCAGTATTAAGGAAGCTAGGTGCTTTGGCTAGTTTTTAGTTGGTTCCAAATAGCATTACTTTTTTGAGGGATTGGGTATAGGTTTCTGGCCTGTTAGCCACTGGTTGAAGGTTTGGAGGTCATCTTGGAGCTGAGTTTGCATTATAGAGTGAGATTTCTTTGGCCTTTAACTCACCATGTCATTTGCATAAAGAATTAGAAGTTTACAAGGGCGATCAGTTGGACGTTTGTTGATAAAATATGGACAACAGCAGTGGGGCTAAAGTAGAACCCTGGGGGATTCTGTTCATATGAGGAGCTGTTTCAGATGTGGTGGTGCCAACTTTCACCTTGAGGGATCTATTGGTAAGGAAGTCTACAAACCAAGGTTTTGTAATCTGCTGCACATTGCTTGCTACTAGATGAGCATTCAAATGAATCCCAGTCTCCGTTATATAGCTGTTTTTCTTCCAGTTTTACATTGTGCTAAACTTTTGTTTTACACTGCTGATTTTTTTGTACTGTAGCATATGATGGACTTGCTCCATAATACTAGTACCCTAATTCTGTAGCAGAAATGTCTTTTAGTGTTGGCTGTTTTCCTACAACATTTTGTTTCACTGCTTAAGTCCCTTTGCCTTCCAGTTTTCTGCATTTGAGTTTTTTGATGGCGTTACAAACTGTACGTAGGAGTTAACTATACCAACTTGGACAGTTTAGCAACCTTGAATTTGCCCATTGTAGAAGTGGCCTATCACTCACCCAGCCCTTCCTTATTATTGATAGCTAACTAGAACCACTATCTTTCGCTAACCCTAGGTTCATGAAATGCCACTATCTGCCCTCCTGGCTTATTTTATTACATGCCAGCCATACCTAAGAGATGAGTCAGGTTGAGTCCTAGTTAGAAGTGGGGAAAGGTTTTGTGACAGTCTGATACAATTCAAGAGAAAGGGGGAACATCAGCTTGTACCCTTTACATCACCTCTTGTCACCACAGCTTTTACTTACTCTGCAGTCATGTTTCTGCACTCGTTTAGCTAAGAATCTAAGTGCTGGATTTGTTTGTAAAATGCATAGACATTGTTGTACATTGACAATCAAGCTATAGATATCTTCACTGCAGTTCTACTCCTGTTTCAGCTTCCTGCAGTAAAGAGGCATTATTGCCCATCTTCTCATTTTGTATGCATACTTTAAAATACATATTTTTTTCTCTCGAACAAGAAGGCTGCAGCTACTATATATTTAATTCTAGCTAAATGTTGACATTTTGCCGGCTGAAAACTAATAGTCACACTAATTGTAAACCGCTGGATTTTTTGGGAATGTAGTATCTCGAAAGAAGAACTATGCACATATGGATATTATTCTTGAACACTTAGTAGTGAAATGTTCAGAAAGGATGCCTAAATATTTATGACCACTGATATGTCTGAGAACTAATATTTGGTATTCACTGTTCACATAGCTGTAATGATAATCACATGCAATAGCTGTTCATTTTTTTTCTCTTTACAGTAGGCTTCAATCAGAAAAAAAATAGCAACTTGTTTCTGTACATATTGCTGACACCTCTGGATTAATAGAGTTTGATATAACTAGAATTAGTCTTCTGCATAATAGGGTAATAGGAATTACAATGCAGGTAAGTCAAGAGACCATCTGTGCCTTAATACCCGTCATCAAGATTTATGTTTCATTTCCTGAAGGGCAACATGTGTCTAGCTAGTGATGAATTTTTGGATTCCCATCCAGTCGTCCAGCTTCTTCTTGAAAAAATTTGAGTGTGCCACTCCATTTAAAATGTAAAAGCAGTTTATTCCAGAGGTAAGGTTATGACTGGGTAATAAATTTGGCCCTACAATGTGTTTGTGGAGCTGTTTGTTTTGTGGAGTTGCAAGAGATCAGTAGGGTATGGTTCTTGATGGCAAGGAATTCCAGATGTAGATATCATAGTTGCTTGTAGCAGACAGGGTAAAGGGATCGGGGCCGGGCTTCAAACCTGGCTTGATAGATGAGGGTTTTTAGACCAACAGTCTTCATTTGGGGTCTTTCAAGGTCATACTTTCATGGATATGTACTAGGCTAGTAACCACTAGGGCCTTTTAAGCCTAGCCATGCATCCCAAATCTCTGACAAGTTCTAGTACCTGTGATAAGTGTAAACAGGGGCTTGGGAAATGAAACATTTGCAAGTAGGGGACTAGGAGATGAACCATTTCTGTCTGCGTCATTAGAGACACAAGTGCCAACCCAAGAATGAATTTCCTGTTTCTCATTCAGTTGTCCAAGTTACAGTTGAATTGGGTTAGGCAGAAACTCTGCTTCACATAGCCTGTTCCAGAGAGGAGGTAGTCCCTGGGATACATACTTGTCTCTCTAGCAGGTCCTCTTTATATCACAGGTAAGGTTTAAGTCTTTAGAATGGGTAATTTTGGAGCAGTTTGTTTTGCGGATATACAGGAGGTCCATTAGGGTGGAGACTGAAGATGCCTTATATGCCATGCATAGATCTCCGTTCAAGAGCCTGTAGGAGACAGAATACAGAGGTAGGGCTTTGAGGTGGTATGCATAGGAAATGTTACTTACTCCCTGTATTCTTTTAGTGAGCAGCGTCTGTGAACATTCAGTTGTTGGATGAGCCTGGTTAGGTACATACCAAAGGAGGCACTGTACTCCGTGATAGGTTTGATGAATGCTGAATACAGTGGAGCAATGACCTTCTTAGACCTACATGCCATAACTTCTTTTTTTTTTTTTTTTTTATAAGTTGCACAACATGATTTCCTCATTACTGTAGACACGTGATGGTCAAAGGCTAGATTACTGTCTGTGTGTGTGTGTCCCTCCAAGTCCCTGCCTACTTAGTCGACTCTTTGGTAGTGTGTTGTCAGTATAATAGTTACCAGGGGTGGATGACTTCCCACAGGATATTATTATGCATTTCTTGGCATTTAGTTTTAGTCCACAGGATCATAGGAGTTTACTAGGCTATCAACCCTGAGGTCATTTCAAGCCTAGCTGTTTCATCCCAATGTAATACCATAGATACGCTAGTCAATACCCAGCATTGCATTTAGTAATGATTGCCCATATCCAGGAGGGTGGTGGGCATTATCCCTGGTAAGAATTTACAGTGCCTCATCCACTCATCCAGCTTCCTTTTGAACAGTGTCATAGAGGTGCTCTGTTTCACATGAATTGGTAGCAAATTCCAAAGATGCAACATTTGCTGCGAGACAAATCTGCCCCTCCAGCATGTCCTGTTTAAGTCGCAGGCCATATTTAGGTCCCTGGAACATGTAGCTCTATTCCTGTTTGATTTATGGATGTGCAGCAAGTTCATTAGGTTTGGGTCTGAGAGTACTGTGCAAGCCAAGCATAAGTCTTCTTTAAGAAGACTATACGATACAGAGTATAGTGACAGGGACTTTAGTCTGCCTGTGTGAGGCATGTGCTGGAGTCCATTAATCTTAACCTCTGAGGTGTCTCCAATTGCAGCTGGTGCTTTGTACGGTAACATGCCGAACGGTCATTATACTCCGTTATGGGCCTGATTAGTGCCAAGTATAGAGGGGTTATAACCTCCTTTGCTCTCGAGGCAGTGCCTTTATTAATCGTGTGCTACACAGAAAGCCTCCTTACTACAGTAGACACATGGTGGTCAAAGTTATGGTTGCAGCCAACTTGTGATCCCGGATCCCTTACCAATTCGTAGGTACTTATTGTTGTTGATTTGATAGTTTGAAGGGATGTTGTTTTTGCCAAAGAGAATGATGATGCATTTCTTTGCATTTAGTTTAAGATTGTGACTAAGACACCAGTTTTTGGTCTGTGTAAGACCCTCCTGGAGTATACTGACATCATTTAGGGATTTAGTAGTTACACCTAGTTTGCAGTTGTCCATAAACTTGGTCAGACAAAAACCCTTTGTTTTTTCTTGAACTTCTGAGAAGTGTATACCAAACAGTAGAGGGCCCAGCACTGACCCTTGTAGCACCCTGCTAGTGGCAACTCTGCTGGTTGTTGTGGAGTTACCCACTTTGATAATGTGTGTCCGGTTTGTGAGCCAGTTGGCAACCCATCTTACAACAAAGGGGTTTACATTCAGTTTGCTAAGTTTATGCCTGAGCGTGGGATTGTGTCAAAAGCCTTTGCCAAGTCTAGGTGTGCTGTGTGCACAAATTTGCCCACATTAATGGCACTGGTTACATTTCCAAAGAAATCCACCAAATTTAACAGGCAAGATCTGCCCTTGACTCTGACACCAGTTATTTGTCTGCATCAGCCCTTCCTGGAGAACAATAATGTTGATGGGGGGGGGGGATCCTGTGACTGCTGCTAATTTGCATTTGTCTACAGATTTGGTCAGCTAGAGGACCTTGACATTGCTATTGACTTCACAAAAATAAATGCCGAACAGGGATGGTCCCAGGACTGATCCCTTAGGGACTCGTCCTGTGACTGGCCTTTTTGTAGAGGTGGATTCCCCTGTTCTAACTTCCAGGGTCCTGTCTGTGAGCCAGCTGGCAATCCATGGGGTGAGATAAGGGTTTATACCTAACCTCTTGGCGTATTATGTCAGATGCCTTGGCCAGGTCAAAGAAGGCAGTGTGAATCATTTTGCAGTCATCCATTACTTTGGTGACCTTTTGAAGAAGTCCACCAGGATGAGTAGACATACCCTACCCCTGATGAAACCAGATTGTGTTGGGTCCAGTGTCTGTCTCTGATTGGACAGGAAATGTTTGTGTGGGACCATTCCCTAATTCTTTCCATGGTTTTGCATGTGAGACTAGTGAAACTTATGGGTTTGTAATTTCCAGGGTCTGTGGATGGCCTACCTTTGTGCTGAGTGACTGTTGTTATTCTCCACTCATTAGGCATGAAGCCTATTTGGAGGCAGTGGTTAAATTGCGATTCCAGAGGCCCTGATGGATCATGTTTCATGCCATTTTGAAGGTATCCTGGATGTTGCCTGGGCCCATCGATTCAGTGTTCTTGGCCTTAGAGAGAGAGTATTGAGGACATCTTCTGTAGTGATAGTAGGGAGAGTTATATTTGATGCTGTTTCCTGAGGGGAGGTTGAGAGTGAAAGAGAGGTAAAGTTAGAGATTAATTTGTCTGCCAGTAGGTTTGCGTTATCTTCTGTTTCAGTATAGGTGGCTCCATTAACAGTGAGCTCTGCACACAAGCGTGTATTGCCTTTGAAGTTGTGGGCATGGTTAAAGAATTCCTTGTGTTTTGCCCTTGGCCTGGGAGGCCAAATTTACCTCAAATTTGGCTTTGGTAAACTTTATTTTTTTCCTTTGAGTTGTTTGTTTAGTTTGTTGAGAGTGCTTTTTATCCTTCTGGGTGTTATGTGTCCTAATTTTTGCCATGAGTTTCTTCCTTCTGTTAAACAGCCTATTGATGTTGTGATTCCATCATGGTGGCTTGTTTTTTCGGTTAGTTCTGTACTTATTCCTGGTGGGTACAGCTGCCTCTATGCAGCTATTGACATGTTTGTGTAAGGTTTCTATGAACAGTTCCACATAGGCAGTGTTCTCAGGGTTTATGAGGATTTGACATTTTGCCAGAATGTCATTTAATCGTAGGAAGTTAGCCTTAGAGTAGTTCCTGAACATTCGAGAGTCATCTGGGATTCCATGTTATATTTTTACTTCAAAGAAGACCACTTTACCCAGAGAAGGCATTACATAGGGTGTGTGTGACACTCTCCATATTAGTGAGGACCAGATCCAGTATGTTTGCTCCCATAGTCGGTGTATTAACGATGTGTTCCAGGGATTTTGTGTTTACAAATTTCAGGAATCTCTGTGCCTGCATGTTTGGTGTCTTGTATGATTCCCAGTTAATAGTGGAGTAATTAAAGTTGCCCATGAATATGATATTGAATTTGGATGGTGAGCGTTTCTAGTAAATTTAAATAAATGTTATGGGTTTCCTGTGTCATAGAAGGGTATTTGTAGCTTGCAGGGAAGTGGTATGGGATTTTGCCCAAGGTGATTTGAATGTGGAGCAGCTCAAGTGCATTGTCCTGTTTGACCATCCTTGAGGTATATTTATTTTTGATATAAATCGAGACACTTCCACCTATAGTCCCTGTCTGTGTAGTATCTGGTCTAAATGTTTGGAAGGCATTATAGCCTTGCACTGCTGGTGTCTTCTCTGTGGCTTTAAATCAAAACATCAGCATTTTCTAGGATGAGGAGAGCTTGTGGGGAGTGGAATTTTTTATTTAGACCGCTAGCATTGAGCAGTAGCACCTTTATATTTTCTTGGTTTTGATTTATGTCAGAAGTACTTTCATTTCAGCATGCCCTAAAAAAGGACATTGTTTTAACTAATATATAAAAGCCTAGAGGGGAGAGGTGCAGACCATCTCTGGCAAAGCAGCATGGTCTGTTGACCATGTCTGTCCGTACTGACAAATATTGCACTCCCTTAGAATGATACTAGAAACTAAGCCAATTATTTGCCATTCATCTTCTGTACGTATTGTGGCATCATCTCTGGAGAAGGTAGAGTGTTGCACAGTGCTAGGTTCATACGAGCCTGGCACACACCCTTCAAGAGCTCCGTGATGTCTCTTTTCATATTGTCTAGGGAAGTATGTCTTAGATCATTTAGACCTACATGAACTTTGACTGTCATACTGGTAGTTAAGCTCCAGTAATCTGAGTTTGTACGTAGTGTGGCAGATCCTGATAAGTAACTGACTCTGACTTTCTCCTTAGCCTGTTGAGAGGGACATCAGTGTGACTCACAGTGGAGTCTCCAATGCCCAGAGTGTTGGATTGTGTGGCAGCGTGCCTTATGGGCTTAGAAGAGGAGGCTCCATGAGATGTAGCTCTGTGTTGATGTAGGTGTTTTAAAGAGTGCATTTGGGGCTGCTGTGGGTATTTGTTTTGAGTACCTTGTCTTGGAGGTCTTTGGGGTTTAGGATGGTTACATTTAAGTGCCTCAGCATATGTGGGTTTATGTATCTGCTTTGTACTGTGTGTGATGGGTGCAGCATGTGTACTACTGACAAACTGTTCGACATTATGAGTGCTTTTATGTGAGAGCTTTGCTTCCAGTGACATTGTATAAATATTTGTGTCACATACCTTATCAGTTTGTTTGAGAATTAGCTGGTCATCGGTAAACATGAGGCAATTTCTACATTTCCTCAGGATGCGCTTATCCATCTGTGTGCAACTAGGAATTGTTGAAATGTCAAGGGTACTTTTACAGGAAAAAAGTCAACTCAAGGTGCCTTCGTCTGTACAGGGTACTGCCAAACACTTGAGGAGAAACAACTAAAGTAGATCCTGATGATTTATGGATGAAGTATTTAGGGAGGTATTCTGAAGTTAGATTAGACAGAACCTATTCAAGGTGTGCTTACTGAAAAGAAAGAATTGGTTTTGTCAAGAATCATGAAAAGAGGGAATTCTTGCAATTGGCTACTGCTTGGCAACTACTAGTGCTGGTCTCACCACAGCTTCACTCTGCTGGGATACAATGCCTCTTTGCTTCTTCTCTCACCAGAAGCAAAATATTAACACCAGTCCCAAGATGAAAAGCAGGCCACTGGCTCTTTGGTGATCAACAGTCTTAATGTTCATCGTGTTTCACTGTTGCAGTCCTAACAAATGGGTTATCCGGCTCCCGGTAGCCCTCAGTCGGCCATAATACCAAAGGTAAGTAAAAATGACATTGGTTGCCATCTGTTGTAATGGATGTCAGGGCGTCCGATACAAAAGGAGGCAGCCGACGTCACTTCCTCAGTCTTCTTTGCCGCAGAGCCCGAAGCAGAAGCTTTTTATGCATGAGTATCAGTCGGCAGTTTACCTTTGTTGGTTTCCGACTACAAGAGTTGAAGTCTACTACAGCTAAGTACCCCATTGGGGATCCTCTTTTCTTGCCTTAATGAATGTCAGAAAAAGTTAATAATTGCCTTACCTGTGGAAAGCAGATTCCCCATAGAGATTTTCATTCCTATTGCATTATTTGTTTAGGCCTTGACCACAACGTTCCTAAGTGTGATCTCTGTGCCTCCTTTAATCCACATACTATCCGTCGTCGGGCTAAGATTTTGGCCAGGCATTTTGGAGTTTGGCCTATGTTCGTTGGTATGGTGTCCGCCGGTCTTAAGGCTTCAGATGTTCCGAAGAAACGTAAGGATAAGGACCGCGACAGGCCTCAGAAAGCTAAGTCCTGGGATGAGGTTAAGTTGGTCGTCAGGCAGTAGCCAGTGAGACTCCTTTGCAGTCCCTGCAGTCCGCAGATGTACAACCGCAGGCCTTGATTGAGTCAGAGTCCCTTAGGCCTTCGGCCTCTGTTTTGTCTTCTGTCGACGGTCGCCTCTTCTGCTGGAGCCGGAGCCGCTAAGCTGACTCTGGTGTCCGAGGCCTCCGTTTTACGTTCTGACAGCAAACTTCTTCCTTCAACCTCTGCTACAACTTCGGTGTTGCCAGGCCTGCCAAGTCCTTCAGGCTTGCAGGTAAATCTTTCATTCGTAAGCCTGTGAAAAGGCAGGCTCCAGCTTCTTCTCGTTCCCTTCAATCCCAAATGGTTAAAATGGCTAATGATTTGTTGACTCTTATTAGGGGTTCTCAGCCTTCTCCTTCTAAAAGGAGTAGGGATGTTTCTCCTGAGGTTTTGTCCTGCTCCAGTTCTGATTCTTCCAGCATTTCTGTTGATGAAGAGGAATTTTCTCAGGCTTTTTCTCCTTTTGAGGATGCAGATGCAGAGGAGTCCATCCCTTCAGCCTCTCCTCCAGAGGATTTCTCTTTTGGTGATACTTTTAAATACCCTCAGAGAACATTTTAAATGGGAAAGTCAGAATTATCCTCAATCCAAGAAATGGATTAGGGAGTTTCTGGATTTACCTCAGCATACGCCTCTTGCTATTCCCCCTGTGTTGGAAGTTGTTGATGATGTTTTTCTGGAAAATTCCTTGTCTCCAAATTCGGTTCTTCCTGCTCCCAGGAAACCTGACCGGTACTACAGAGTCCCCGATTCTCATCTGTTTCTTTTCAGGAATCTGTTGGCGGATTCAGAGGTTATTTCTCAGGGCCCTAAAGGAGTTAAGGCCATTGTTACCAGGAATCCTGTTCCCTCTGACAGGGAGTCTAGAAACCTAGATAGGTGGGGCAAGAAGGTTTATACCTCTTCCACCCTAACTATTAGGGCTACCAATTGTCTATTTCATATACTGAAGTACCAGCAACACACCTTGGAGGCTATTAAGTCTAGGATAGCAAGTGTACCTCTTTTGGCAGAGAGTAAAGACATGCAGGATTTACTGAATTCTGCCAGTCTGGTCAATAAGCATTCTTTGCATTGTGGTTTTGACATCCTTGAGGCCTCCTGCAGGGCTACGGCTACTGGATCTGTTATTAGAAGGCACACTTGGCTCAAAGAACAGCCTCTTCCAGAACCTGTCAAGGCTAAGCTTTTGGATGTACCTTTGCATAAAGACAGTATTTTTGGCAGCAAAGCAGAGGAGGTACTAAAGAAGATGGAGGATAAGGCCAAGTCCATGCAAACTGCTAAGGATTTTCTGCAAGTTCAACCCACTTGCTTTAGCAGGAATTACCCTTCCAAGAGTTGGACCTTTCCTTATACCAGCAGACAGAACTATTCCAGGACTAGAGGTTACAAATCTTCTAGGGGGCAGGGGGCTACCCCTCAAAGGTCTAGGCATTGGCAGGCTTCCACTTCTAAAGGGGGAAGCTCCAAGCCTGCATCTCAATCAAAACACTCTCGATGACTTTTTACAACTTCTGCCTGTTCTTGCTTACTGGGAGAGTCCTTTAGGGAGAAGGTTGGCCCTTTTTGCAGATGTCTGGGCCACTATCACAGACGACAAATGGGTGCTCAGAACGGTGTCCCTAGGGCACAAGTTTTCTTTCCGCACCTTTCCAGCTCCCAAGGGATTCCCGGATGTTCCTCCAAACCAAAGGGCAGAAGTAGAAAAACTAATTTTGTCTCTGTCTCATCTGGGAGCAGTAGAATCAGTTCCTGCTCAGCAGGTAGGCCAGGGCTTTTATTCCAGGCTTTTCCTAGTTCCAAAAAAAGAAGGCACCTGGCGTCCTATCCTGGATCTTTCCATTCTGAACTCTATTCTAGTAATTCCAAAGTTCAAAATTCTCACTCTGCATCAGTTGCTACCACTGCTAGAAAAGGATTCCTGGCTGGTAACCTTGGATCTCAAAGAGGCTTATCTGCACATTTCTGTCAGGGAAAGTTGCAGGCAGTACCTTCATTTCAGAGTGGGCGAGCAACATTACCAATTCTCTGCGCTGCCTTTGGCTTATCTACTGTTCCCAGAGTCTTCACGAAGTGCCTGGCCCCAGTCATTGCTTTTTGCAGGCAGAAGAAAATTCAGATTTACCCATACTTGGACGACTGTCTGATTCAAACAAGTTCACAGGAACAGCTATTAAAGTATCTGGAATTTGTAAAGACTCTTCTCTCTTCCCTGGGTTGCACTCTCAACGAGGAAAAATCGAAAATGGTACCATCCAAGGAAATAACATTCCTGGGAGTGAGTTTGAACACAGCCGCTCAGATGATATATCTCACCCAGGAGAAGCAGACAACTCTTTCAGTTTACTTTAAGGACTTGGCAAGCCTGTCCCAGCTCCCTGCAAGGAAATACCTGCAAGCTCTGGGATTCATGGCATCTTGTATTCTCATGATTCCATATGCAAGACTGCATACGAGGAAATTGCAATGGTACCTCAAGAACATTTGGTGTCAACACACAGAGGACCTAGATATGATGATTCCTCTGCTTCCTTCTCTGCAGGCAGAGTTTCTGTGGTGGGCAACAGCCTGTCTACAAAACAAAGGCATGCCTTTTCGGACACCTCTTGGCACTCAAGTTCTGACTACAGACGCATCGGACTATGCCTGGGGAGCACTCATGGATGGCAGATGCATACAGGGACGTTGGAACGCCCAGCAGATGCACCTGCACATAAACCTAAAAGAGTTGATTGCAGTTCAGCAGGCCTTACTAGCTTTCAAGCATCTTCTTTCTCCAGGGACCCTGCTTTTCAGGACAGACAACACCACGGTCATGTGGTACATCAACAAGCAGGGAGTGACTCACTCTTACCCCCTGCACAGGCAAAGCATGAATCTTTGGTCCATGGCAGCATCCCTGGACCTGCATCTCCTAGCTCCGTTTCTTCCAGAAAGGCTCAGTGTTTTGGCAGACCAGTTGAGCAGGCAAACCCTGGAGCCTCACGAGTGGCAGCTGAACAGAGCAGTCTTTTACAGCATCATTCAGCGTTGGGGCACTCCTCAGGTGGTTCTTTTCCCCTCCCCAGACAACCATCTGCTACCTCTCTTTTGCACCAGACAGCAGCACAGCAGAGTCTGGAAAGTGGATGCTCTGTCCTTCCCTTGAACGTTGCTTTCAGTGTACGCCTTCCCTCCTCTTCCTCTGCTTCCCAGAGTATTAGTGAAAATCAGGGACGAACGACCAAGGACTGTTCTCATAGCTCTGGACTGGCCCAGACAGCATTGATATCCGCTGCTTCCCAGTCTCTCCCATCTTCCTCCTTGGCATCTTCCTCTGAAGCCAGATCTTTTGGTTCAGGAAAGGGGAAACATTCTGCATCCTCATCTTCAGTCTCTCCATTTGGCAGCATGGCTCATTGCATTACTCCTTCCCTTTCTTCCTCCCTTTCCCAACATGTGGTTGATGTGCTGAGGGAGGCCAGGAGGCTTAACACTAGGAAATCCTATGCTGGCAAATGGGAAAGGTTCTCTCACTGGATGCAGGCTAGAGGGGGAGTCTGCTTTTCAACCTACCCTTCCTCTGATCCTGGAATACCTGGCTGATTTGCTTCAGGGTGGTCTTTCTTTTTCCTCTGTCAAGATCCATGCTTCAGCCATCTCTGCTCATTGTTCTCTTGAACATCCCATTTTCTCTCATCCCCTGATAAAAATGTTTCTCAGAGGTGCTTGCAATTTAAAACCTCCCAGAAGAGCACATACTCTAGCCTGGGATCTTAATTTGTTCTGGAAAAACTCACTCTTCCTCCTTTTGAGCCAGCTGCCTCTTCAGATTTAAAGTTTCTCTCTTTGAAGACTGCCTTCTTCTTGGCTATAACTTCAGCAAGGAGGGTTTTGGAGCTGCAAGCTTTGATGGCTGTGGAGCCTTTTCATATTTTCCATGCAGATAGTCTCTCTGAGGACTAATCCCTCCTTTATGCCTAAGGTGGTTTCCAGCCTGATTCTTAATCAGACCATACACCTTTCCTACCTTCTTTCCTAATCCCCGCAGTAGAGGTGAAAGGATCCTACATTCTCTTGATGTGCACAGACAACTCCGGCTTTACCTGGACAGGACTAAGGACCTTCGGAAATCAGCACAGTTATTGGTCAGTTTTGCCCCAGGGCAAGGCTATTTCTAAGCAAACCATTTCAAAATGGATTGCACATTGCATTACCTTTTGTTATTCCTTTCATGGCAAAGCTCTGCCTCAAGGGGTTAGGACCCACTCTACTAGAGCGGCTTCCACTTCTGCAGCCTTTCTAAGGGGTGTCCCTACTAAAGACATTTTGGAAGATGCCACATGGTCTTCTGTTCACACTTTCACAAAGCATTATAATTTGCCTCTGTTTTCCAGAGCCAGGGCAGGGTTTGCCACTGCAGTGTTGCAGGACATTATCTCCAACCCTTGAGGCTATTTTTTTTTTTTTTTTTTTTTTTTATTTATTTTATTTTACATTTGCTGATCGGGCTAGTCTAACTGGATACATGTCCATTTTCAGTAGAGGCCCGGGGAGAAAAGCTCCAGGAAAACATACAAAATTAATAGAGGTTATGACAGAAACAATGTAAAAACAGCAATTGTTACATAAGAACATTATAAAAAACATTTTTTTTTTTAGATGAACATAATTATAATACTCAATGTAAATAATTGCATAATCAAAAATCTGTAAAGGGTAATATACTAAAGAAGGTACAATATACATGTAAACATTGATTTGTATGCAAAACATAGTATATTGAGACATAGAGAGGGAGGATTGTAAAGGATGTAGGATGAAAATTAGAGTAAAGGAAAAAAGTTAGTCAGGGTTGATGCAGGAGCATAACCAGTGTTTATTGAGAAATAGTTTTAGATTCCTTTTAAAAAGTGAGAGAGAGGTCTGAGATGTGAGGTCAGGCGATAGTTGATTCCATAATTTTCCGACAGAGTTAGAGAACAAGGAGTCACCTGCTGAGTTGTTGGATTTGGTAGTATTAATCAGCATTTTGTTTGAGGAGCGTAGATTGTTGAGATTATTATAAGGTGTAACGAGGCTAGAGAGTACTGGAGTGTTGCTGGGTTGATACATGGTCTTATGGGCTATTGTAAGTTGGTGGAATTGAAACTGGTTAAGAAATTCTTTCCAGCCTAGTTGTTTTAGATTCAGACAGTGATGAGTTCTAAAAGGAGAGCCTGTAGCAAATGTAGCAATATTGTTATAGGATGTAGCTAGTTTGTTGAGGTTATTTTTAGAGAGGTTGGTGTATATAGGAGAAGCATAGAGTAGGGTTGAGATTAAGTGAGTTCTGGCTATAGCGGTCCTTGCTACTGGTGTAAGAAAGGGTTTGATTCTGTAGAGGGATCCTAGTTTTCTGTTAACTAATAATGTTGGTTCCTCCCCCCTTTTTGCTCTGGGCTTTGGTAATCAACCCGTTTGTTAGAACTGCAGCAGTGAAACCCGATGAACATAGTGCAGTTTTATACACTTACCATAAATGTAGATGTTCGAGTGTATTCACTGTTGCAGTCCTGGTTTCCCTCCCTCCTTCCCTGTTTTTGTGGTCCTCTCCTGTTCTCTTTTCCTGAGGTGTACAGGCTTAGTTTGTTATTTGTCAAATTGGTTTTTGGTTTAAGCCTTATTTTCTGGGGGCTCCTGACTGTTATGGCAAGAAAGACTGAGGAAGTGATGTCGGCTGCCTCCTTTTGTATCGGACGCCCTGACGTCCTTTGCAACCGACGTCATTTTTACTTACCTTTGGTATTCTGGCCGACTGAGGGCTACCGGGAGCCAGATAATCCATTTGTTAGGACTGCAACAGTGAATACACTCTAACATCTACATTTATGGTAAGTGTACACAACTGTACTTTCCAGACGATGTAGGGGTCTGTAGGCTTGTTGTAGCATTTTTCTGGTTGATGCCTTGAATAGCAGTCATTCTAGTCTGGAAGGCCCCACACAGACACTCGCTGTCTAATCAGAGACTGTCCTGAATCAGTGTCCTCTGCTCCTTCTCTCACTAGGAGCAAAATAAGCACAAAGTCCAAGCTGGCATGTATGAAACAGTTTTCAGGCCTTCTGGTGATCAGCAGTTTCCAAGAAATTCTATTGCTATGCTCCTTCTGTCACTGGGAGCTATTGAGACAGTTGATGTCTCTTTCCCGGCTTAAATATAAATTAAAAGTAGAATACAATTCAAACGCCATGTAAAGAAAATACACCACAGTATACAAATAGAAGAAGGCAATGAAGCAATACAAATTACAAGAGAGCAAATACAAACTAACCATCTGATGTCAGTCTTCATTCATTCTGGACAGATGGGTTCGGCTCCGACCTCCCAGAAGCGACTTGGCTGTTATACAGCTCGTGCCAGCCAAAAAACTCTTGAGCTAAGGCTCTACCCACAATGCCCTTCTCTCCATTATTTCAGATCTCGTTTGGTGCTCTGAAAATTAGATGTGTCAGTCAATACTCTCAGCTAAGTGCCTTAATTATTGTTTTTCTATTAGAGATTTTTGATCGTCTATCTGTATTAACATATTTTAAACTTTCTCTATTTTCTTGAGTGTGTAAGTGCTTTCCATATTAATCTACCCACCCCGTTTACCTAATGGTATTTGTCGTTACCATCGTTGGTAACTTGTTTTTCCCCCTATTTCCTTTTACCTTTTGGTAACTCTTAGATACCATTGTTGGTATTCTTTCTCTTCCTTTCCTTACCCTCTTAGGTAATATTTTGTATACCATTGTTGGTAGGCCTTTACTTTTCTCTGCCTTCTTCATTTGTCTGTTTTGTGTGCGAGAGTGTGAACTTGAAATGGCAGATAAACATAAAGGCACATTTGGATTTAAACAATGTCAAGACTGTGGCAGAAAGATGCCCAATTCAGATGGGCATCTTTCCTGAGTATACTGTTAGAGTGCTCCCCATCTAGACAAAGCATGTACATTTTGCCAGGGTTTCAGTACCTGTACACTGGCGGAGTGGCAAAATAAACTTATTTTGAAAGGCTTGCTAAAATGCTCCTTTGAAGAAGCCCTCGCTAAGCCTGAAATGTCTAAATTGTCAGAACCTGACCCTAAAAAGAGAAGCCATTCTGTGCCGATCTCACCATCAGCACAAGACTTAAAATCGCACAAGTTGCCAGTTCCATCTTTGTCTTTGGAACTGAGGATAAAAGTACCTAGAATAACGGGAAAATTACCTTTCGCGCCAATGGTTCAGTCTTCATCTGTGCTGACTTTTACTGCACCGATACGGACTATTTGGACGCCAACCACTGCTTTGGCGCCAACAACCTCTTCAGCACCAACAATTTCTTCTGCGCCAGTTTCACTTGCCTCTCTTTTGATTCTGGCTTCCCCCTCTGCACAGCAACCTACAGTGCAGAAAGTTGAGATATTTATACCGTCCAGGACTAAGTATTCCCCGATATTGATCAACTTCCCAGCCCTTTCTTTGATAGGTTCGAGTCTCCCTCGGGAATGTCTATCCGTTCTTCCAGAAGTCTTTCTGAAGTGAATGTAGTTAGATTGGTGGACCAGCTTTTGGTGGCCAGGGGTCTCCCTCCATCTACACAGACCTCTCTCCCTCCCGGAGCCAAGGTATATTCTCCAAGGATTCCACCAGATCTTCCTCCTTCAACCTTCCTGCAAGGATTGGAGCCCACCACTTTGACTATTCTGGTACCAGCTGTCTCAGTGCTAACAGTAGACCTTACCTCTGCACCGGAGTCCTCTCTAATGTCCTCAGCACCATTGGATCCGTTGCACACCCAGGACAGTGGTTTGGCTGTCAGTTCCGAGGGTTCCTGTATGGTTCACTTTGTTTCTATGGCACCATCTTTGGCTTTCAGGACCATGGTGGTTTCAAACCCTCCCCTGGCTCCTGTTCTAAATGGCAGCACATTGGAGTGGGGTGTGACCCCGGTTCCGAGGTTGTCTTTCTCTGTTCTGGGCTCCCATCCTTCTTCAGGTGGGCCTGCTTTTCAGATCATGAAGAGAGCTTTATCCTCAGCAGGCTCCCAGCTGACTCCTTCTACATCGGAGTGTCACATTTATGTATCCTCTGGCTCACAGCTGTCACAATCTATCACATCCAGACAGTGGGCACAGAAGCTGCATGATCCCTGTTCAGGGTCCCTCTTCGGAGTCTTCCTCAGAAATTCCCACTGAGGAGCCACCCCGTAAGGAGACTTGCAAGAGGAAGCATCTAGATTCTCCTGAAGAATCTGTCACGGAAGATGCAGATTATGATGAAGGGGAGGGTTCACCCGGTCACTCCCTGAAGATGCCCCCTTCGGAGACAAGTCCTTAAGCAGAGGGGGTGAGTGGAAGCCCTCAAACCCATCCTCTGAGGAATATGTGTTCTTGCAAGCTTTTCTTGCCCGCCCATCTACTTCCTGGGTGACCCCACCCGCTGTTGATCTAATTAAGCTGATTGTTCAGTGGGTGTGGAAGGCTCCTGGTTCCATAGAACCCATTCCCCAGAGACCAGATAAAATTTTGACAGCCCCAGAAGACCAGCCCCATTGGAGAAAGGATCTAGCAATAGATGCCATGGTGGTGGCGGTGGCCACCAGAAAGGAACTCGCCGAGGAGAGTTCTACTGTCCATCCTCCTAACAGAGAGTCTAGGACGATGGACAGGTTCGGGAAGTAGGTCTTTGCATCATTGACCTTCGCTATTAGGTACTTGAATTTCTTGACACACTTTACTAAACTCCCAAAAGGATCTGATAATTGAGCTTTCAGACACCCTTGCAGCAGCTGTGTCTGACAAGGTTAGAGATAAGGTTGCCTCGCAGCTTGCCACCCTTGAGTCTATCTCAAGCTCTTCCATGCGGCTCATTGCTCATGCAGCCGAAGGGACATCTAGACCAGTGGGTACAGGAGCTGCCATAAGGTGCCATGCCTGGATGCTCTTGTGTAACTTCGCGGAACCTTTCAGGTTTTCTTTCGTCAATGCTGCTGTTGACGGTTCCTTGTTGTTTGGCCTTAAAGTTAGAGATACACTAGCCAGGTGTGAAAAAGATAGAAAGACCCTGTCTGCTGTGGGCGTTCATTTTTCTACTCCTCAGTGATCCTATTCTAGAAATCCAGAGGAGTGGGAAAATGTGGTTCAAGAAATCCCAAGGGCCTTTTTTTTGACACACGTACTCCCCCAGGGCAGAGGTGGGATCTCCACTGGAAGATGAACCTCCCTGTGGCAGAGGGGGTTCATGTAATCAGGGTTCCAGAGATTACTTTTCTGGAGAACCCTACCAGCACTCCTGAATGGAGGCCCAATTGCATACCTGTGGAAGCATTTGGGAGAAGATTTTCACTGCACCAATCAGCCTAGCTCACAATAACCTCAGATATTTGGGTACAGAGAATTATTACCAGGGGTTACCACATTTCCTTCAGTCTCTTACAAAGTTCCAAAAGCAAATCCCAGATGTTCCACCCAGTCAGAGGGATTTAGCAGCAGTAGAGATTCAAAAGCTGCTCCAAAAGAGTCATCCAAAAAATCCCACCAGACCAAATAGATCTGGATTTTACTCGAGATTCTTTTTAGTGTCCGCAAAAGACAGGGGACTGGAGACCAATTCTAGATATCAGTCTACTGAACATATTTGTACAACAAAGTTCTGGATGTTCACATTTAAGTCTGTTCTTCCCTTTCTGGAGAAGAATGATTGGATGTGCTCTGTAGATCTTCAGGACGTGTATTACCACATAAAGATGGAAAAATGCTTCAGAAGATATCTCTGCTTCTGGCTAGGAGCCATTCATTACCAATTCTGAGAACTGCCCTTCAGTCTCACCACAGCCTCTACAGTGTTCAAATGCTTGGCAGTAGTAACCGCTCGCTTGAGGCTAAGAAGATTCAGAATGTTTCCATACTTAGATGACTGGCTCCTCACCGCCCCCTCCAAGCATCTACTGCTTTATGCCACAGACTTCGTGCTGCATCTCGCCAAGGCACTAGGCATTTCAATCAGCAAGGAAAAGTCACAGCTGACTCCTACACAAGATCTAGAGTTCATAAGAGGAAAACTAAATACAGTTTTGTGTATGGCCTCCCTCCCCCTCCACAGGCTGATAAAGTTAAGGTTGCAAATTCAAGTAATCATTTTCTGAAACAAAGTTCCTGCTCGCTTGATACTTCAAACTCTGGGAACCATGGCAGCAACTATAACCTTAGTACCTCTGGCAAGATACCACATGAGGCTACTTCAGTGGCTCTTGGCATCCCAATGGTCGATGTTTGACTCATCCGACGTCTCATCCAGTTCTGATAAATCGCTGCAAAAAAGATTTATCTTGGTGGATGAAGTCAGAAGAAAATCTATGGGGTTGCACCTTCTCTCCCTCTCTGCTCATAGTCATAGTGACCATGGATATTTCCCAGATAGGGTGGGGGGCATTATCTGGAAAGTACTGTTCAAGGCATGTGGTCCCTGCAAGAGGTCAATTTGCACATCAACTTCCTAGAATTTGAGGGCACTGCTTTTAGCATTGCAAGCGTTCCAGTCTGCCCTTCCTTCGGGAACAGTTGCAGTCCAATCAGACTTGTCGGTAGTCTGGTACATTAACAAGTAGGGGGAACCAGATCCTACCTACTGTGTTGGGAAGACCTCAGGATTTGGGAATGGGCTATCGCTTCCAACCACTTTCTGATAGCAATACATATCCCAGGAAACTCCAATGTGATTGCGGACAAATTGAGCAGATGCATCATCCTGCCTAATGAGTGGTCTCTCAACCACAACATAGCAATGAAAATCTTTCATCGCTGGGGCCAGCCTTGCTGCGATCTGTTCACCTCTCCGATAAACAACAAATTCAACAGCTGTTTTGCCCTAATTCCTCCCTTACGGAGAGTCCCAGAGAGATGCACGTCTCCTTGATTGGCACTGGGACTACTTTATGCCTTTCACCCTACTCTACCGATTCCCCAGATTTTGAGGAAAGCCCACAGGTTGAGAAGTAAAGTAATTTTCATTGCACCCCACCAAGTCTGGTTCCCCTTTCTTTGACCTCATCTGTTTCACCGCCCTTGGACTCTGGACCCAGCTGCGGACCTGTTGTCTCACCCACTGGGCTTGGTGCTTCCCACTCTCCAAAATCTCAAGCTGACAGCTTGGTATCTCCAAGTCCAGTAATTGCCAGACAGAATAAGTTACCCTCTTCAGTATAAAAGATTCTTCTGGCTTTCCATAAACCATCTACTAGGAAACTTTCCCTTAGCAAATAGAAAATATTTTCGATTTGGGCCTGTACGAACAACATAGACCCCTTTACAGCCTCCATTGATAAGATACTGGGATACTTAGCATCCTTATTTGCATTGGGAGCCTCTACTTCCACAGTTAAGGTTCAGTTAGGAGCTATTTCCAACTTTCATAACGGATCTGATGATCATTCCGTAATGTCTCATCGTCTATGCAAAATTATTCTTAAAGGAGCTTTACATCTACAACCCCCCCTTCAAAGATCCTATAGCGCCATGGGATTTGACTTTGGTTTTACAATGCTTAGTTCCACAGCCCTTTGAGCCAACAGCTACTTGCGACCTCATATTTTTATCTAGGAAAACCCTCTTCTTGCTGACTTTGACATCTGCCAGGAGAATTTTCAAATTACAAGCTTTAGGTGTAAAACATCCTTGTACAATCCGCGGTAGTGGTGCTGCGGTAGCGTTGTCGCCTCACAGCAAGACGTCCCGTTCGATTCTCAGCTAGAGCGTCTTCTGTGTGGAGGCATGCGTGAATGGGCGTGCCTTCGTTGAAGGTTATGCGTCAGGGCTGGTAACTCAGCACGTAAAAATCCACTACCAAACATTAGCGGACCGGAGTTCCACTGTGGCGACCCCTAACCGGGATAAGCCGAAAGACACAACAACATGTGTAAAACATCCTTGTATCATATTTCACAAGGAGAGTGTCACTAATAACCAACCCATCCTTCCTTCCTAAAGTGGTATCAAACTCTAATATTAACCAGTCTATAGACTTGCCAGTCTTCTTTCCAAACTTTTCAAACAAAAGTGAATACTATTTAAATCTGCTGGTCATCCACAGACAATTACGTTTTTACCTGGACAGAACAAAATCTTTTAGACTATCGGACCAATTATTTATATCTTTTTTCAGGACCCACATTGGGTAAACTAGTATTAAAAGTTACCTTGTCAAGATGGCTTGGAGATTGTCACCTTTGTCTCCAATCAGAATAAACTCAAACTACCAGCTCCAGTTAGAGCACATTCCGCCAGATCTGTTTCCACTTCAGCTTTCTTTCATTTCAAGGCCTCTATGGAAGAAATATGTGCAGCTGCAACATGGGCTACTCCTCATACCTTTATCACTCATTACAGATCAGATATAGTTTCCAGGGGAAGAGCACCCTTTAGCTCTATGGTAATCAGGAAGATCCTTCCTTAGAGCCACCCAGATCTGAAGTGGCTTGGGACTCTGTACCATCTGTCAAGAATGAATGATGATTGACAATATGAGATAAGGAAGTTATGTCCTTACCATAACGTTCCATCTGTGTTATCCATCTTCATTGATTCTTGACATTCCACCTTCCTCCCCCCTCCGAGAGACTTCTGGAGGATTGGACCTTGTTCTGGGAGGTTATAGGGTTACACCTTAGACAGGGCTTCTGTCTTTTCTATACTAGGCTGCAAACTCTATTTGAGGTAATGGAGAGAGGGGCATTGTAGGTAGAGACCTGGCTTGAGAGTTTTTTGGCTGGAGCAAGCTGTATAACAGCCGAGTCGGTTCCGAGAGATAGGAACCAAACCCGTCTGTCAAGAATGAATGAAGATCGACAATACAGATGGAATATTATGGCAAGGAACCTCAGCTTTGGCCGGCTAACAACTTGCTGTATTCAACTGGACGTATAAGAGAATTTAAGTACCTTTATCTGCTCTTTTTTTTCAAAAAAATACAGTATTTAAATTGATTTTAACTGTGTGGAAGGAATATTAACTGAACTGGAAGTTAGTCCGTGTTTGCTGAATTTTGTTATTTGCTAGTAATTACAGGTGTGGGGGTAGTCACATTCTTTGATTTCCTGTCCTTGCCTATTTAAGTGGTACAGTGTGAAATATTTTCTGCTTAAAAACCTCAGCTTTGGCCGGCTAAGAACTTGCTGTATTCAACTGGACGTATAAGAGAATTTAAGTACCTTTATCTACTCTTTTTTTCCAAAAATACAGTATTTAAATTGATTTTAACTGTGTGGAAGGAATATTAACTGAACTGGAAGTTAGTCAGTGTTTGCTGAATTTTGTTATTTGCTAGTAATTACAGGTGTGGGGTAGTCACATTCTTTGATTTCCTGTCCTTGCCTATTTAAGTGGTACAGTGTGAAATATTTTCTGCTTAAAAACCTCAGCTTTGGCCGGCTAAGAACTTGCTGTATTCAACTGGACGTATAAGAGAATTTAAGTACCTTTATCTGCTCTTTTTTTTTTCCAAAAAATACAGTATTTAAATTGATTTTAACTGTGTGGAAGGAATATTAACTGAACTGGAAGTTTTGACTCTGCTCTTCAGTCACCCACCCTCCCTGTTTTTGTTTTGGTGTTAATCTTAGTGGCCTTGCAACTGGCCGCCCCTCTTGTAAGTTTGTGTTTGGAAACTCCTTCTGGGCCCATCTTATTTGCTCACTCAACTGAGTGCAGTGAGATCATGTTCTGATTTCAGGCACTCCTACTGTGTACAAAGAGAGCATCTGGGAAACAGAAAAAAAAAAAAAAAAAAATTAAGCTTGTTTCCTGCCTTTCCTGTTAAGTGGTATAGACTATTTGTAGGCTTCTGAGCCCCCAAGCCCTTCTGTGTTGGAGGGAAGCCTTCTAGCTTAGTTTTCTTTTTCTTATAACTATCCAGTTTTCTAGTTTCAGCACTCAAATCTGTTTCTTTGATCTCAGCACTTATTCAGAAAAAAAAAAAACTTTCATCTGCTTTTACTGTACTGACCCCACCCAGTTCGGCTTTGTAAAGGGCAGATCCTGCCTTTTAAACCTGGTTGACTTTTTCGAAACAGTCACTAGAGCCATTGATGAGGGCAAAGCAGTCCATACAGCATACCTGGACTTGGCTAAGGCCTTCGACACAATACCCCACTCAGGCATCATAGATAAGCTAAACACCCTTCTGTGTTGGAGGGAAGCCTTCTAGCTTAGTTTTCTTTTTCTTACCCTCACCAAGAATGATGCCACAATATGAAGACAAGATGATCAATTTCAACAATTGGCTTAAGTACTGGTGTCATTCAAAGGGGATCCAATGCCTGTCAGCTTGGGATGATATGCTCGACAAGCCACGATGCTTCGCTAGGGATGGCTTGCACCTGTCACCCCTGGGCTTTCGGATATTGGCAAAGGCTCTTGCTACCCCCATAGTGCCTTTTTTAGGCAAGGCTCAAAAGACAAACCCACCTCCATAGGTATCACAAGGGATAAGAAACTAAGAGTAATGCTACTCAACGCCAGAAGTCTAAACCTCAAGATGCATGCACTCGAAACTCTCCTTAGCATGGAGAACATCGATATCTGTGCAGTAACAGAAACCTGGTTCAGGGCTCCCGAGAGCACCCCAGCACTACCAGGTTATACCTCATACCATGCTTTTTGGCCCCAAAACTTGGACCGAACCACAAAAGGAGGGGAAGTATCGATATTCATCAAAGATACCCACACCTCCAGGTTGGTGGCAAAGCACGAAGCATCAGAGACTATCCATGTGCAACTAACAGTGGGTAAAACTGCCTTCCAGTTTATAGCCTGCTACAGACCACCCTCCCAAACCCAGGAACCCCACTCGGCCTTCCTGAGAACACTGGAAAATATGAAGGTCTCTCCAAACACCATTATATTGGGCGACTTCAACTACACAAACATAGACTGGGAGCATTACTCTAGCTCCAACACCCTAGCCCAAAGGTTCCTAGAATTTATAAACTCAAATGCTATGGAACAACTTGTTACCACTCCCACAAGAGGGGAAACATACTGGACCTGATCATCACCAACATGGGGACTCTATGCTCCAGACCAGAAGTGTATCCCTCACTGGTAAGATCAGACCATAAACTAATCTCACTGGATATTCACATCCCGACCCCACCCCTGCCCAGAAAACGACAGTGAAAAACTTGTCTAAAGGAAATTTCAGACTCCTCAAAACTGAGGTGGAATCCTTCATAGCCCGGGCCTGTGGAAAATACGGCCCAGACCGCAGAATCCTTTATAAACGCATTCTATGAATACCTTCAGGAATGCATGGATCATGCGATCCCAAATAAAACCAAGACCCAATCCTCCAAAGGCAGACGTCCTGTCTGGTGGACCCCAGCCATAAACAAACTATACAATAGAAGGAGGAAGCTAGTAAATGATAGAGCAAAATCCCAAAAGGGAAGGCATCACTGATCAGTATTAGCAAAAAACTACGGGCACACATAAAATTGTCTAAGGCCAGCTTCGAGAGAAAAATTGCACAGGACACTAAGGATAATCACAAGGCTTTCTTTAGTTATGTTAGGAACCTGGGTGGTAATTCCCAGATATGCTCAGAATTAGTCAAAATTGACAAAAATACACCAAACCTACAGACATTGCCAACATCCTAGCTGACAGGTTCAGCAAACCCCCACCAAAAGGGCAAATATCTATCCCAGCAGAGTGCTGCCCCCTGACATCTCAGATGCTCAGGTAAGAGCCGCCTCTCCAAAGCAAAAACACAGTATCAATGGGACCAGACGGTGTCCCGGGCTGCGTCCTACATGAACTCCAAGAAGAGCTAAACCCAAACATAAAACTACTGTTCAGTCTCAGCCTTGCTACAGGATATGTGCCCAAAGAGTGGCGTACAGCAACAGTGGTCCCTCTCCATAAAGGTGGTGCCTCAACGGATCCTGGAAACTATCGCCCCATAAGCCTGACTAGCTTGGTCTGCAAAGCTATGGAAAGGATCATCATGGACCTCATAAATAAAGATATTGGGGACCTACAAACACTGGATCCTACCCAGTTCGGCTTTGTTAAGGGCAGATCCTGCCTCTTAAACCTGGTTGATTTCTTTGAAACAGTCACCAAGGCCATTGACGAGGGGAAGGTGGTCCACACAGCCTACCTGGACCTCAAGAAAAGCCTTCGATACAATACCCCACTCGGGCATTATAGATAAGCTCACCAGCTTAAATGTAAACCCCTATGTCACTAGATGGATTGCAAATTGGCTCAAGGACAGAACCCACATGGTTAGAATTGCTGGAGCCATGTCAGACTCCAAACCAGTTACAAGTGGTGTCCCACAAGGCTCAGTCCTGGGACCTCTCTTGTTCGGTATATATTTCTCGGAGGTACAGGCCAACACGGAAGGACTGTGGCTGACCAAGTTCGCAGATGACTGCAAACTGGGCGCCATAATCGACTTTCCAGCCGACACAAGCATCCTCCAAAAGGGCCTCATAGAAACAGACAACTGGTGCCAGAGCCATGGCCTCAAGCTAAATGCCAAAAAGTGTATAGTCATCCCCTTTGGCATAAACAAAGTGCCCACAAATTACCACATAGGTGGTAATCCATTAAGTACAGAAGAAGTAATTAGGGACCTGGGGACCCAAGTTGATAGCAATCTCTCATTTGACAACCACGTGGCCAAAGTGGTTAGAAAAACATTTTATATAGCCCACCTAATCATGAAGGGATTCACATCTAGATCAGGGTACGTCATCGTGCCTCTTTACTCATCCCTCATCAGGCCCATAATTGAGTACAACGCCCCTTTTGGGATGTACCTTACCAGACACCTGCAGCAACTGGAAAGACCCCAAAATACCTCACCAAGAGGATCAAAGGGTTCAAACAGATGCCATATGCTGCCCGGTTAAAGAAACTCCAGCTCTACTCAGTGGCATACCGCCTGTTCAGAGGCGATCTGTGCCTGACGTATAAAGCCATGTCCAACCCGGAATTAATGGACATGCTGCACCTCAGAAAATCCAAATCCCATCGAGCTACGCGCTCGAGAGACTTGAACCTCAGCACTGAAATAAATAGGACATGCTGGAGGGACAGATTCATAACCCAGAGGCTCCCTTCACTCTGGAATAAAATCCCAGTCCAGGTTAGGCAGAGTCTCTCATTGACTCTCTTCAAGAGGAATCTTGATGAGTGGATGGGAGATCGTAGGTTTACCCCGGGTATCACTTCTGTGTCACTGTTAGACAGAGGCACAGTATACTAACCTCGAAAAAGGGCATAGCAAAATTAATTTAAAATGGGTGGCGAAAGCCAAACACACTCTGGCTAGGCTTATAAATGCCCTAGGGCAGATAGCCTAGTATGAACCTATGAACCTATAAGGACATAACTTCCTTATATCATGCTGTCAATCTGAATGACCTTTTTCAGCTGCACGACATGATTGCCTAGGTACATGCCATTTTACTCTTAACTGGTCTGATTAGGGCTTTCATGAATGTACATTTGGAACTTGTTTAAATGTAAGCTGTACTACTTTGATTTCTAGGGCTTGGATTCATTTGTGTGGTAAGTGATCTGTCTTCAGGAGAGTAACTTGAAGGTTTAAATTTGAATTGCATGC